>NC_063258.1:12035485-12273877 GCF_019578655.1 Ricinus communis
AATTTTTATTTGATTAAATTTGATTTTCTTTTATGCAATTTTTTATTATTTAGGACATTTTAATATGCTTTAGTAGTTTGCTTTATTACACTTGCTTAAATTTGACTTGATTAGATTTAGTTAAAACTAGTTGCTATGTTTATGTGATTTTAATAATGAAATGATAAGTGTGGGGTTTAGCGTGATAAAGTTTATTTATGGCATTTATGTTAGTCAAAGTATAGCCGTTATGCTATATTTAATTTTTGGTATAATTTATGTTAACTTGATTTCTTGTTCAAATACTAATAATTCATTGCATTAGGCAATATGAGGGACCGCGATCAATCACGTCAATGCTTATGACGTCTTGCGTACGTATTTCGCCGTGGTGAAGGAATATCTTCCTCCACTTCACCTTCATCGGCGTCAACACGCACCACCTCCACCCCAGCCATGAACCCGATTCGATGCGAGCACCGGTTGCAAGTCCACACCGGGTCCTCATCCCTTATGGACATTTCGAATGCAGATAACAAGAGCTGCTTCCAAGTCATGAGATGGAAGCAAGTGATGGCTGGATGTTGCATCGACTTTGTATCCCTAGAAAGAGTGGATTGGCTCAGGATGTGCATGCCCTGTTCGGAAACTCGCCACACGCATGATTCTTCCGACATCATTGAGCTAACCTAGCGAGCTCATGGTGAATTCATAGCACCTTCTTTCTGCGGCAACAAATCCTGGCGGCATCGGCGATGCGATTTACTTGAGACTTGGGGAAGGGAGTTCTCGATGTCGGTTCCGGTCCGGCATGGGATTATGGGTGAGTAGGAGACCTTGGAGGTAGGATGCATCGTCAGCAATCTCGTCGACACCATATGGGATTCATTAGTACTGGACCAGATCGCATACTACCTAGCGGTCTAAAATCTAACCTTCGGATCATCTACGTATCTCCATACTTTATTAGCTTACGATTATAGGCGGGGAGATAGTTTTGGAGCGGTCATACCGGACTCTAGGCTATGCAACATCATAAGAAGTTTGACTTGGGATATTTGTTGGCTCGTCGAGTTAAGTTCGTTCATTCATAGTAGGCGGCTAGAAGAGATGCTGCCTTTGTTTTGGCCCGTATGTGACTAGGTTAGCCAAGAGATTGGATGTATTGGATGACATCTGTCGAGCTTTCACAGTTGGTGATATATGACACCACTAGGGATCGGATAGATGATCAATATGTAGATGAGCATGGCCTCGACACCGTGGCATAGTGCAGACTCGTCGTATGATAGTAAGGAGGTAGAAGCGCTGACTAGGCGAGCCAACCAAGCGGCTAAGATTCAGGATGTTAGGATTCCTATTGACCAAAGTATTTATGCCTACATCGGAGCCTCCTCTTCTTATTCTACAAGGACATTGAGTGCTCGGATTAGTGCTTTGGTACGACTAACTAGATCGAGGCTGCAATTTGATAGCACTATATTGGTATATGCAATAGAGAAAGGAGTTTGGGCAATTTCAAGAGGAGACTAAGGCCGGTTTTAGGGTTTAAACGATATGCTCCGGCTTATACATGGGCTAGATAGGCGGACCACCCGGATAGACCTAATGGTGGAGTAGATTCAAAGATGGCGGAGACCGGAACATAAAATCAGCGGTTCATCGATGAGATGGAGTTCGATCTAGCAGGTTGCTTCATGGACCCTATGCTACCACCACCGCCCCCTCATTCAGCGCCTTCCCCTACTCCTTAACCTTCAGTAGATCCGGCTAGTGAGGATGGCCTTCGGCAAACTACTAGTAGTGAAACAAAAATTTGTGCTATTTTTCTTTTCCTTTTCCTTTTTATTTCCTTCTTTATTTCTATTTTACTTTATTTTCGTTTCTTTTTTTGCATTTTCAATTTTATGTTATTTTCTGTCATTTTCCTTTCATGTTTTGTTATTTTAGTAGAACAATTTGCTTTGCCGTCTTGATATGTGCATTTAATATGATCATTATTTTTTTATGATGTGCTAGTTATGTGCTATACCCAGTTTTATTTTTTAACATTGTGGACAGTGTTATACTCAAGTGTAGGGTAGGTATCTGTGGCTATATCCTTTAATTGTTTAAGGCAATGATAATGGACTATTCTTAGGATTTAGGACCTAGGTTTTTCATGACATTTAAGTTTAGTTTATCATTTCGTAATTAATGACTTAATTCACATACTAGTAATTGATTGTCCCTCTCTATCTTTTGCTTTTGAAAGCAATTTCACTGTATTCAATATGTCAATTTGGTTGGGTTAAACTGGTGTTACTTGAGTTCCTTGTAAATTTACAACCTTTGATTGTGAACTTTGATTATGCCAATTTTGTATTCAATTTATGTGATGATTCAATTGATAAGTCTGGGAACCAATTGCAAAGTTTAGCCACTTCAAACGTGAGATTTTGAACTAAAAATTGAGCATCCATTGCACATTATGCTCACGACTTTTCTAGTTTGAGTGTGCACAGTACTTAATTTCGTTCCTAGAACTTGCTCTGTAATGCTTGTTGAGGTTACATAGATTTTTGAATACCATTAGATGATTTGGCGACTTAGGATTCACCACATCTGGCCAAAAGCCTACCCTTTGTTTCCATTAGTCAACCGGTTTGAGCCTTAACCTTTTCTTCATGATTTACACCTAATCACTACACATACACCATTCTATACATCTATCTTTCCTTTCATCTTATATACTGAGTAATTATGTGTTATGCTTCTTCATTTATGGAATCATAGTGCCTAACATTTTTCTAAATTCACTTAGTCTTTTTAGTCATTCTTTGATGCTCCCTTCAATCCAAATTGGATAACTATTCTTATTATTTATGTCACTAATCATGCAGCCTCTATATAAGTTGTTGTAATATATATACATAGTATATATCAAAAAATAAATAAATAAATAAATAAAAAGAAAAAGATTTCTGACTTATTTCTTAGCTCTTAGCTTTTCCGAATTTAATTCTTGCGAGCATCCTTTACTTCAAATAAGGCTTAGTGAGTATTTTTGTTATTTTGGCATTCAGCTCCTGAAGCATTCATTTCAAATAAGTGCATGATTTTTCAATATACTTTATACTTCTATCCAAATATTCTTACCTTTACATCAGCCCACATTTCAACCCTTATAAAGACCCTTTGATTTTGGTATTCATTTATTCAGCGGTGGCGAAGATGAGATTCATGAGCAAGCTTATAGTAAGCGGGTTGTGTGCGGTGTGTTGAGGAATTACTTGTCTACTTTTAAACAACTGTGAGTGATTTGAGAGATTCACGTGAGGCAATGGTTCTTAGTCTTTAACGTTGAATTGTTATATAAGTTGTGCTTCCGAGATGGTATTATTATAGTTTTCCTTAAAGGTGTATAACTTGTTAGTTACTTGAGTTTCATTCTTCATATGTTGAATAAGGTTGAGTTGTGAACTTTAGCATGGATTTTGAGGGGTGATTGTTGCTTGTGCATGTATTAAGTTATTGATTGCTTGAGGACAAGTAAAAGCTTAAGAGTGGGGTGATTTGATATGCATCATTTTATAAATATTTATATACCCAATTGTCTACATTTTTGCGCATAGTTATCTTGTTTTATGCAGAATCACTGTGTTTTGGTTCCTTTCACATTTCGGAGTCATTATCGAGGGACATTATCGATGGTGATGGAAATACGGCTTAATTACGAACCAAAATCCATCAAATTGAGCAAGGACTAGCATTCTAACGTTAAGCACGGACTGGACTCCGGCCGTGCTAAACCATCAAATAGTTTCCCTTTAAGAGTGCCATTTAGGCACGGTTTAAACCACTCTGACCTCCACCATGGCAGTGGTGGCCCGGCCTGCGACAAGAGCACGGCCGGGGAAAAGTCGTGAGTTCACGGAGCGGAGGTCGGCATAGCTTTGCCCTGCACTGGCGATGTACGGGCTTGTCCAACTGCCGTGTTGAAAGATTTATATATGAAAAAATGATTTGTTGAATTAGGGTTTGATTTTCCGACTTGATTCCACATATACAAGCTTAAGCCATCTTTTCCGGACTTGATACCGACCTTAGAAGACCATTCCATCTATTGAATGAAGGATTATATTGGTTTTAACATCAAATTGATCATGAGGAGATTTGGGAGCATTCAAGAGGCAAATTAGGGTTTATCATTCGAATTAGGAATTTAGGGTTTTCATCCAACTTGAAGAAGCGTGACATGCCTTCAATTTACTTTTCTGAATCTATTCTTTACTTTGTGTTCCTTATTAGTATGAGTAACTAAATTTGTCAAACCCATTGGGGTTCCTATGTTGTTGGATTGATTTTAATGCTTATGAGATTTTGTTTATCAATGCTTGTCTCTTCTTGCTTTCATTATTAATGAGAAATCGCTTTATTCATGAGACGTTGTGAGTTGTAGTATTTAGATTGCTTTATGTAATTGAGAAATTCATTTAGTAATTGGAAATTTTAATAGTAAGAACCGGTTAACGATCACTTAGAGATAAGGGTAATTGACTAGCCGGGATTAAGAATTAACAAGCTTAATAGAGGCGGGTTAAAGCTTAAGCTTAATTGAATAATCGATCATTAGGAAAAGATTCCAACTTTAGGTTATTAGGTTTAGGAATTCGGTTATCTCGCGAGGGAGACCGAATTCAGTTAAGAATTCGTCCACGGGTAATTACAATTGGTAATCAATATAATCTCTATCTTCACTAAAATCGAACTAGCTTAGGTCCTCTAGGGTTTGCTTTTTCCTTCAATTGTTTTCCTAAATCTTTTCAGATTATTTGACACTTAGTTAACCGCTTGTTTATATTTAATCATAGCATAATAACTTGATCGATTTTGTTAAGGTTAGATAACGTAAAACGCTGTAGTAGTTCTAAGATCACCCTTTTCCGAAAATACGACCTTGATACTCATTATTTGTGCTAGTCTGCATCGATAGGTTGACTCCCTTAGATTTTAGCTACACAAATAGCCTATCAAAATGCTTCATTAAAAGTTTGAGGATCGCTCTAGATCGGGATAAAGGTTCTACAAGATCGAGCGAGAGCTCCCCAGTCATAAACTACCTAAGAATGGAAGGTAGCAACCAAAGAACATAAGTAGTTAAAAGAATAAAATAAAGTAAAATAAAGACAGAAAAATAAAAATGGCTAAATTAAGACAAACACAAATTCACTCTAGCTAAAATCTAAGGCGTTGAACCTATCGATGCGGACTAGCACAAATGGTGAGTAACAAGGTCGTATTTTTGGAAAAGGGTGATCCTAAAACTACTATGACATTTTATGTTATCCAACCTTAACAAAATCGATTAAGTTATTATCTTTGTGGTTAAATATAAATAAGCGGTTAACTAAGTGAATTTCTCAATTAGGTAAAGCAAACCATAGGGGACCCAAGCTAGTTGGATTTTAGTGAAGATAGAGATTATATTGATTACCAATTGCAATTATCCAAATGGATGAATTCTTAATTAAATTCGGTCTCCTCTCAAGATAGCAGAATTCCTAAACCTAATAACCTAAAGTTGGAATCTCTTTCTAACGATCGATTATTCAATTAGCATTAAGCTTTAACTCGCCTCTATTAAGCTTTGTTAATTCTTAATCCTGCTAGTCAATTACCCTTATCTCAATTGATCATTAACCAGTTCTTGCTATTCAAATTTCCAATTACTAAATGAATTTCTCAATTAGGTAAAGCAATCTAAATACTACAACTCACAACGTCTCATGAATAAAGTGATTTTTCATTAATAATGAAAGCAAGAAGAGGCAAGCATTGATAATCAAAATCTCATAAGCATTAAAATCAATCCAACAATATAGCAACCAAAATGGGTTTGACGAATTTAGTTACTCATACTAATAAGCAACACAAAGTAAAGAATAAATTTAGAAAAGTAAATTGAAGGCATGTCCTTCTTCTTCAAGTTGGATGAAAAACCCTAAATTCCCAATTCAAAATGATAAACCCTAATTTGCCTATGGAATGCTCCCAAATCTCCTCTTGATCTTCAATTTGATGTTAAAACCAATGCAACCCTTTCTTCAATAGATGAAATGGTCTTCAAGGTTGAGTATTGAAGTCCGGAAAAGATGGCTTATGCACTGTATATATGAAATCAAGTCGGAAAATGGAACCCTTGTTCAAAAATCGTTTTGCCTTTATAAGTCTCTCAGGACGGCCGTGGTCAAGCCCGTGCTGATCAACGTAGGCGGTGTCCAGGCCGTGTTGGACCTTCGCGTCCTGCAACTCATGACTTCTTCCTAGCCGTGCCCTCGCTGAGTCTTTGAGCCACCACAGGCCTTGGTGGAGGCTGTGGTGGCTTCGGAAACCATGCCAAAATGGCACTCTTGAAGGTCAACTATTTGATGGTTCAGCACAGCCAGAGTCCAGGCCGTGCTCAACCTTGGAATGCTATTCCTTGCTCAATTTCATGGATTCTGGTCCATCATTGCATGTATTTCCCTTGATTACTGATAATGTCCCTCAATAATGACTTAAAACGTGAAATGAACCAAAACATGGTGATTCCCGGCATAAAACAAGATAACTATGCATAAAAATGTAAATAATTGGACATATAAATATGTATAAAATAATGCACATCACTATACTGCATCAGGATCTTATGCAAACAATAGCTAGGGTTGATTCTATGAATATTTGCAATCTTCTATGCAAAGGCCTCGAGGTACTTCCTGAAAGAGGCCAAAGTCATCTCCCTCTCCTCAGGACTCAAATCAGTTGCAATGATCACCGGCAGCTTCTTCGCCTCATCCAGATAGGCATAAGTCAAGTGCTTAGGCAACTCCTTCAACTCTAAGGCCGGTGGCTCCTCAAGTCAAAGTCTCAATTTCTACATCCCTGACCTATCAATAGCAATAAAATGGTCAACAGACCTGCTGGGCTCACTAGCCAGCAAACAAGCAAGTTGTTCCACACCTCCTTATTGAACAACTCCTCCTCATCCTCAGCCTGTAATGCCACCTGCAAAGGATCATCAAGTAATATCTCCTGCAATTGAGACTCTACAATATCATCTAAAACATCCACAGAGTATACAGTATCATCATGGTCAAGTGTATGTCTCACAAAAGTGCTAAGGTCAAACGTAATATTCTCATCACCTACTCTAAGCTGTCAACTTTCCATCACACACATCTATAACAGCCCTAGATGTTGCAAGGAAAGGTCTACCTAGGATTAAAGGGATGCTACTCTCACCTTCCATATCCATAACATCAAAATCAATAAAAATATAAACTTGTCTATCTTAACAAGTACATTCTCAACTATTCCCTAGAAAATTTCTCGGTCTTATCCATGATTGTATGCTCATCCTAGTAGGTTTTGGCTCACTCCAACTTAATTTTTCAAACAAACTACTAGGCATTAAATTGATGCTAGCTCCTAAATTAGCTAAAGCATCACTAATATGCAAATCACCAATAATTCAGGGAACAGTAGAACTCCATGGATCATTGCCTCTTTACTGGCAGCTTGTTTTGAGGAATGGCTGAGCACTCCTCATTTAATGTCACTAGTCCCAAGTCCTCCATCTTCCTTTTGTTGCATAGAATCTCTTTCAAGAATTTGCATACACCGGGCATCTATAGTATAGCCTCAATAAAAGGTAGGTTAATCCTCAGCTGCTTAAATAAATCCAAAAACTTACTAAACTACTGATCAACCTTTTCCTGCTTTAACCTGGAAGGATATGGAATTGGTAGCTGGTATTCTCTGATCAACCTTTTCCTACATAACAACATCATCATCAGCCATAGGTAAAGAGCTAGCTAACTGCTTACCTGATCTTAAGGTGACAGCCTTAACATGCTCCTCGGGTTTGACTCTGTGGTGCTGGGGAGCGTCATTGGTTGTCTCTCAGCCAACATCTTAGAAATCTGGCCTATTTGATTCTCCAAATTCTATATGGAGGCCTGTTGATTTCTAAGAGCTGTGTCTGTCTACTGAAACCTTTTCTCTGAAGTGGACACAAACTTCATCATCAACTCCTCTAAATTGGGCTTCTTCTCCTGGTTCTAAGGTAGTTGAGAGAGAACAGTCTGCTGTTGGGGTTGTTGCTGGTGCAACCGCTGAAATCCTGGTGAACCCTGGGTATTGTTATTTCGCCATCCAAAGTTGGGATGGTTTCTCCACCCTGAGTTGTATGTATTGTTGTACGGGTTTTTATGCTAGGTGGGCATATTTCCCATATAATCAACCTGTTCATAGTCAGTAGAAGAAGAAGATGAAGAAGAAGTAAACATACCTCATGCATTACAGTTTGCACTGTAGTGCAGGCCACCATAAACTTCATGACCAAGCTTTCTTGCTTGGCACACTGGCAGAGAATCTTCTTGGCTAAAAGCTCCACTGGTACCACGGTGATGAAGAATCTACAGTTCTGCCTCACCGTCCTAACTGATGTGCATCATTTTATACATGTTTATATGCCAAATTACTTCTAAATTTATGCATAATTATCTTATTTTATTCCAGAATCACATATGTTTTAGTTCCTTTCATGTTTCAGGTGATTATTGATAAACAGTATCAGTAGTCGAGGGAAATACGTGCAAATATGGACCAGAATCCATCAAAATTGAGTAGCGACTACCATTTCAAGATTGAGCACGGCCTAGACTCTAGCCGTGCTGAACCATCAACACTTGACCCTCAAGAGTGCCATTTTGGCACGATTTTTGAGGCCACCACGGCCTCCATCACGACCCGTGGTGGCTCAATACTAGCAAGGGCATGGCCAAGAAGAAGCCCTAATTTATGGGACTTGGAGGTCCAGCACGGCCTGGACTCCGCTCATGCTAATCATCAGGGGCTTGACCACGGCCGTGCTGAGATATTAATATAGGCAAATGGGAATTATTTTGCTAGGGTTCGATTTTTTAACTTGATTTCACATATACATGCACGGACCATCCTTTTCTAGACTTCAATATTCGACTTTAGGAGACTGTTTCATCTATTGAAGGAAGGATTACATTGGTTTAAACATCACATTAAAGATCAAAAGTGGATTTGGAGGCATTCAAGAGGTAATTTAGGGTTCATCATTCGGATTTGGGAATTTAGGGGTTTTCTTTCAACTTGAAGAAGAAGGGTGTACATGCTTTCAAATTGCTTTTCTGTATTTGTTCCTTACTTTATGTTGCTTATTAGCATGAGTAGCTAGAATTGTTGAACCTATTGAGGTTCCTATGTTGTTAGATTGCTTTTAATGTTTGAGACTTTGATAATCAATGCTTGTTTCTTCTTGCTTTCATTATGAATGAGAAATCATATTATTCATGAGACGTTGTGAGTTGTAGTGTTTAGATTGCTTTATGTAATTGAGAAGTTTATTTAGCAATTGAAAATTTGAATAGCAAGAACTCGTTAATGATCACTTATAGATAAAGGTAATTGACTAGCTGGATTAAGAATTAACAACTCTTGATAATGGTGGATTTAATATAAAGGCTAACCTAAAATCAATCGTTAGGAATAGATTCCATCATTTAGGTTCTTAGGTTTAGGGATTCGATATTCTCAAGGGAAATCAAATTCAATTTAGAATCCACTCACGGATAATCCCAATTGGTAATCAATAAAATCTGTACCTTCACTAAAATCCAACTAGCTTAGGTCCCCTTGGGTTTGCTTTTTCCTTTGATTGTTTCATGAAATCCTTTCAGACTGTTTGACACTTAGTTAATCACTTTGCTTGCATATAATCATAGAATAGTAACTTCATCAATCTTTTTAGGGTTAGATATCATAGGACACTGCAGTAGTTCTAAAATCACCCTTTCCCGAGAATACAACCTTGATACTCGCCGTTACTACTAGTTTGCATCAATAGGTTCACTGCCTTAGATTGTAGCTACAGAAATAGCCTATCATGTTTTTGGCGCTGTTGCTAGGGAAACTCTTGTGTGAACTAAAGTGAATTTGTGTTTGTGTTAATCTAGCCATTTTTATTTTCTATCTTTTCATTTCTTTTTATTCTTTATTATTCTATTCATTCTTGTGTTCTTTGCTTCACGCCTTTTTATTTTAGGTAGTTTATGTCCATGAGCTCTAATCCTACTCCTATAGACCCTCTTGCTTTGAACTAGAGCGATCCCTCCGTCTTTTGAGGGAAGCGTATGCAAGAAGAAGAGGAGGCCGGATAGAGATTGAAGCCCACAATGAATAGGCTAGCAGGGATGGGAGACAACAACCAGTTGCGGAGGAAACTAGGACTATGTACCGGTTTGCTAGACCTTCTCTTGAGGGGACACAGGATGAGTATATTGCAACTACCAATGGCGGCCAATAACTTCAAAATAAAGTCGAACGTGATACAAATGGTCCAAAATAGTGTACAATTTGGGGGACTGCCGAGCGAGGACCCAAATCCTCACTTCGCCAACTTCTTGGAGATCTGCGACACCTTTAAGATAAGTGGAACAATTGATGATGCCATTCGATTCAGGCTGTTTCCTAATTCTTCAACTGAATGAGAGCCAAAGATGGGCTGCGATCACTCCCGATTAACATTATTACGACATGGAGATCATTGGCTGAGAAGTTTTTATATAAGTACTTTCCTCTTGCTAAAACTGCTAGATTGAGATATGATATATCTTCTTTTATGCAGTTCGATGATGAGAGCATGTACGATGCTTGGAAGAGGTATAAAGACTTGCTCCGATGTTGCCCACAGCACAGACTACTAGTATGGATGCAGGTTCAGACCTTCTACAGTGGTTTGAACCTTGCTACTTGGCAGATGGTAGACGTTGCAGCAGGTAGGGCCCTGAGCAGTAAGACGGTGGAGCATGCGCAAAATCTGATAGAGGAAATGTCCATGAACAACTACTAGTGACAATCCTCTAGGAGTCGTCCAATCAAGCAGGGAGTGGTCAACAATCTAGACTCCACAACAGCCTTGGCAGCTCAAGTGGAGCTTTTGACCAAGAAATTAGACCAGCTTCAGATGCCGGTTCATGCAGCCCAGATAAGTTGCGAGTGTTTCGGTGGTCCGCGCTATGGTGCAAACTGTAATGCGGGAGGTATGTTTATTTCACCTTCTAATTCTTCATCTTCTATTGTTTCTGCTGATCTTGAATAGGTAGACTATATGGGTAGTGCACCTATACAATAGAACAGCCCATACAACAATACATACAACCCCGGTTGGTGAAATCATCCCAACTTCAGTTAGAGGAATAACAACGGCTAGGGACTACCCAGTTTTCAGAGGTTGCATCAGCAACAGCCACAACCGCAAGCTGGTCCACACCAACTACCTCCACCTGATGAGAAGAGCCTAATCTCGAGGAGTTGGTGATGAAATTTGTGTCCTCTACCGACAATAGATTTCAGCAGACGGACAGTGCATTTAGGAATCAGTAGGCCTCCATTTAGAATTTGGAGACTCAAATAGGCTAGATTTCTAGGATGTTGGTTGAGAGGCAGTCAGGGACTCTGCCTAGCACTATAGAGCCCAACCTGAGAGAGCATGTGAACACAATCATGTTGCGGTTAGGTAAATTTGTTCTTAGTCCTTTTGTTTCTAACACTAATGCTAATCCATAGGTAGATTCAAGCAAGGAAGTTGAAGCAACCAAGGCAAAGGAACTAGAGAAGGAAGAGGCAGAGGAGATTCTACTGAGGGAATACCAGCCCAAAATCCCATACCCTACTAGATTAAATTAGGCACAACTCGAGCAATAGTTTGGTAAATTTCTGGATATTTTTAAACAACTCCAAATAAATTTACCTTTTTTGAAGTTATTTCATAGATGCCTCGATATGCAAAGTTCTTAAAGGAGATTTTTAGCAAGAAGAGGAAGTTTGAAGACTCGGCATTTGTGACATTAAACGAGGAATATTCAGTAATTTTTCAGAATAATTTATCGGAAAAGCGATATGATCTAGGGAGTTTTACTATTCCTTGTGTTATAGGTAACTTATTTGTCAATGATGCCTTAGCTGATTTAGGGGCTAGAATTAATGTAATATCGTATAGCCTGTTCATAAAATTGGGGCTGGGAAAAACCAAACCCACTAGGATGAGTATACAATTAGCTGATAGATCTGTTAACTATCCTAGACGTATTGTAGAAAATGTACTGGTAAAAGTAAATAAATCTATATTTCCTATCGATTTTATGATCTTAGACATGGACGGTGAGAGTAGTGTATCCTTAATTTTAGAAAGACCTTTTCTTGCAACATCTAGGGCAATGATAGATGTTTGTGATGGAAAGTTAAAACTTAGTGTAGGGGATGAGACTGTCACCTTTGACTTGCATAATCCCATAAGTCAGTCTTCAGATCATAATAATGCTATGTGTGTTGTTAATGTAATTGACGATGATATTGAGACACACTTGCAGGAAGTGTTAGTTGAAGACCCTCTACATGTCACTTTGCCAAGGGGAGAAAAGCATGAGCTGTCAAATGAGGAAGTGTTAGAGCAGCTTGAATTTATGTTAGCAAACGAGCCAACTAAAAATACTAATGAGTTTACTGTGATTCACAGGATAGGTATGCAGAAGTTGAGGCCATCACTTGAGGAACCGCTGGTTCTTGATTGGAAAAAGCTTCCATAGTGTCTTGACTATGCATATATAGATGAGGATAACGGGCTACCGATCATTCCAGCAGCAGACTTGACAACCGAGGTGGGGGAAAGGACATTGCCCACTCAAAGGATGTACCTAAAAGTGGCTGCTAGGAGGACTGTTGACATTCTGAGGACCCATAACCTGGCAGCTAAAGCGCAATAGATGTGCGTAGAATACACACATCTAAATGGGGTTTTTAAGGCTGATTTTATGTACATTTGGATATGAATTGGTCCCAACACTCACCCTATGCGTTTGTTTGTGTGCATTAGGTCCAAAAGAAGCCAAAGAGTGATAAAGGGAAGAATTGGAGCAGAATTGGACGTCAAAGTTGCTAAAACAAGTCAAGTTTGTGCATAAGGAAGCTAAACACGACCGTGTTGGTTTTAACAATGGCCGTGTTCCCAACACGGGCACCAAAACGACCGTGGTGGGTGCATTTGACAATAGGAAAAAGATGCGTTAAGGAGCATGACTACAGAGAGTAACATGGGCATCAACACCAGGCCCTGTTCCCAACATGGGCATCAACACAGCCATGTTCGCGGCAGCTAGACGAATTAATTAAAAGAAAGAAAAGAGGGAAAGGCGAGAAGAGTAGGGTTAGGACGTTCCAAACTCATCTCTTTCTCTCTTTAAGGGTTTTTTGAGCTGGAACCAAGGAAAAAGGAGACTTGGACCAAGGTTTTAATTGGATTCCCTGCAAAGATTGAAGATTGGGCGAGGTTCGTTGATTGGTTTCAATTCGAGCAAGAGGAACAAGATTCAAGATTGGGGAAGAGGAATTGGAGCTGTTTACTCTCATCCAAGGGTGTATTCGGGTTTCTCTACCTTTACTCATTGTTGTAATTGAATTCTTGTGGGTTTTGATAATGAACATGATTAGGGTTATTGATTTTGTAATTGAATTGAAATTCCAAACTCAATATTGATTTGCAATGTAAGTGCTTATTGATTTGTTCTTCATATCTTGTTGAATGATTATTGGAATTTGAATGTTCTTAAGAAAGACGTTTAGGTTTGGATTGTCCTTTGCAATCTAGAATTGAATTCGCCTAGAGATAGGGTGTTCGTTCTACCGGATTGAGAATTAACAATTCTCAATAGTGTTAAATGGTACATAATACTAATTTGGATAATTAGGGTTAGGAAGAGATTTCAACCTAATTAATCTAAGATGTTAATGTCCTAGAGAAAGGCGTTAATTGCATAGAGATTTTCCCATGGAAATTGAATTCAATCAATCAATTTCGTCTTTGGTTTCCATTCCTTAGAGACAAGAATTCCCAAGGCGTTATTCCTTAGCTTGAATTAATCCTTCCCTAGTAGCCATAGTTAGACAACAATTAGAGTATCTATTAGTTAATTTAGGAATTATTCATCATTCATTTTAGGCTAATATAACAGAGAACAAAGTAGTAACTCTAGGCTTTCACTTTCCCGAGGAATATGACCTTGATACTAGCCATTAGTGCTAGACTGCATCGATAGGTATACTGCCTTAGATTGTAGCTCCATAGATAGCAACCATCAACTGACATGCAGCAACAGCAAACAAATAGGCTCGACAAGTTTGTGTAGGAGAATGCAGTGCGATTCCGGCGATTTTGATGCTATCTGACGGTCTGGATCTCCTAAATAGGCAGTTGGCCCAGGGAGATGAGATAGAGGCAGCCTTGCAAAAGAATAGGACAAATGATTTTGACTTTGCTGATTTTGATGAATTCTTCCCAACTCTAGCTAACGATAATACACCCCCTCCAATAGCACCACCTCGGCCACAGTCCGGCCAAGATAAGTAGGGCAATATCTCTTTTTCTTTTTGAATAATTAATTTGTTGCTTCCAAACACTTTTATACACTATGGACAATGTATCCTACAAGTATGGGGTGGGTAAGCCGTTGTTTTGGCTTTCTTTTTCTTTTTCTTATGTTTTCCAATTGTCATTTATTGTATTATTAATGATGTATATAATTTAGGATACTTGTTGTTTGTTGCTTTTAGCATATTATTGAGTAGTTTTTAGTTTATCATAGTGGCTAGGTTAAACTAGTGTTGCTTGACCATTCTTTAAGTTGGTAATTTGAATTTGATTAGTTGTTGTGTTTTGTGTATGGATTGATTAAATGATGACTTGATTGACGGTATTTGGATACCTTATGCAAATATACACATTTAAATTTTGATTTTTTGAACCTAATTGCATAAATGCTCCTTTCTTTTTGTTTGAGTGTGCATTGCATTCTTCTTATTTCTAGAACTTGCTCGATAATACTTATTGAGGTCATATGAACAATCAAATATTATGAAATGATAAGGGCACTTAGGATTCACCATTGTAGCCAAAATCCAACCTGTAAATATTTTCCATTAGTTAGCCAAGTTTGGATCTATCCATTTTCTTCATTTTACCACTTTGCTTTATCACCACACCTTGTTAACTCTTTCCCTTCTTGATCCCTACCCTATTTCTCGAAATTTTGCAATGTGTTCATTTAGTTGTTGGATGAAATGCTGATTTTATTGAATTTACTAAGTCCCTCCAAGTTGCATGCCTTCTATTCAACTTATTTTGACCCTTCAAATAGTTTAAGCTCTCATGATCAGTATGAATTATGAACTCCTTCGACAATAAATAATGTTGCATGTCTCCAACGCCCGCACCAATGCAAACATCTCCTTATCATAGGTGGGATAGTATAAGCTTGCACCACTAAGCTTTTCACTAAAATAGGCAATTGGCCTACCCTCTTGCATCAATACAGCTCCAATTCCAACAGTAGAAGCATCATATTCAATCTTAAAAGTAGAATCAAGATTAGGCAAAGCAAGTGAAGGAGCATAAATCAATTTATCTTTCAAAACCTAAAATGCCCTATCTTGTGCCTCTCCCTATTTAAAACCTATATGCTGCTTAATAGGGTGGTAAGGGTAGAAAAATTCCTGACAAATCGCCTATATAAGCTAGCTAGGCCATGAAAAGATCTCACCTCACTCACACTCTTAGGTATTGGCCAAAAAGCAATAGCCCCTACTTTTTCTTTATCTACTCGATCCTATTAGCACTAACAACAAATCCAAGAAAAACTACCTTAGGAGTGCAAAAGTCACACTTGCCAAGATTAACACAAAGTTTTTCTTTTCGCAAGACATCAAATAATGTCCCAAGATACTCTAAATGCTCATGCATGGAATTGCTATAGACTAATATGTCATCAAAATACATAACAATAAACTTGCTGATAAAAGGACATAAAACATGGTTCATATGTCTCATAAAGGTACTAGGGGCATTAGTTAGCACAAAAGGCATCAATAAGGGAGTTTGTGCCTAATTAGCTCTAGAAAAGATGGCGCATACGTGTGACTTAAAGAAACTAGGGTTTCTTACTCCTAATGGGCGGCTATATAGTATTTTAGGGGTATTAGGACTTTATTATTAGTTATCTTTTTTTAGTTAGGATGTTTATCTCTATCCTATTATGAATTTTCAAGTTCATTGATTGATTGATGATTAATATATTTTGTGAGTTTATACTTTATTCTTAGTTCTTGTTTAGAGCTAAATCAAACTTATCAAGCAATTCATTATTTGTGGCGTTCAAATTTGACTTATCAATTTAGAATCAATACTAGATTGTGGCATCTTCTACCTCTAATACCTTAGATTTGATAGTTTAATATACTTGAAGGGTCTAAGGTTTCCATTAATCTGGATATAAATAGATCTTGGCCAATGAAATCAAACTTATATATGGTTTAATCCTTTTATATAGGTTAGGTTCATATCACAACTCCTTTCTAGTTCTTGATTTGATTTTAGTTTATTCATCTTTCTTTATTTATTTATTCATATTTAGCTTCTAGTTTCTTCTTCTTATGGAATGAGGGCTTTCACACTGTGAAAACTACATGCAATCGAATATTTGAGGCTAGTGAACATATTATTTAAGTTTCCTACCTTATAAAAAATTAAGTTACTGGTTCTTTTAAGAACTTTGCGGACTTATGAAGACCCGCACTAGCGAACCTAGACTTATTACTCACGTCCTTCCTTTCTTTTGTGTTCTTTGTCTATCCTTGCATTTAAATTATTTGATTTGATCCTTATGCCTAGCCATGGAAGAGAATAAAGAAGCTTAGCCATGGAAGAGAATAAAGAAATTGTGATTTCTCTCCTTATCGCATATGAAATCTTACCTATGTTCTCATTTGTTCTTTTCTTTTATTCGTCTCTTTCTAATTAATGTCTTATATGATGGTTTGGTTTTATTTGGTGAGCATAAATAGGAGTGTTGAGTTAAATCACATGGAAGCAACAATTATAGGCACCGATCCAATGCATGGAAAAATACAATGAAAGAATATTGGTTGATCAAGTATTGATATCATTCTTCAAATGACTGCAAATAATTTTTTTGAGGGAAAGAGGGAACGCCGAGAATCAGTTCATGATTTGCACAAATGGGATCTCTACCATTCCTTATTCCTCTAGGCACGAGGACTCTTGATGACACAAGGATTGGCAAAAGAATTCATGCAAATGCAATTAAAAAGCCTAACTTGTGGCGTTGGGGATTGGCTTGATGATCAACTAAGATGAGATGTAAATCCACGTGCCTAATGGAGAAATCATGTTGTTTTCAATAAATCCAAGCGTAATACAATTGGAAATGTGAGCATTATGATGTTTGAGACATATATAATGAATAGTCTAGGTCGGAGTGTTATTAGGTAGGCCCACATGAATTTTTCCTTATTTTTATTAAGCTGGCTCATAAAATTTAAGACTACGAGAGTGGTTAACCAGTCCTTACAGTAATCCTTGTGTCATTAGGAGTACTCATGCCTTGAGGAATAAGGAATGATGGAGATCCCAAATTTTATGAACCAATATAACAAAAATAAAGGGAAATTCATGTGGGCCTACTTAGTGACACTCTAAATCAAATTACTTAATTATATGTTGGAAATGCAATTGATAAACTTGACTAGTGGCAAGTGGGCTTAGCTTTTAGATCAAGTAGGACAAGATGTAAATCCACTTGTGTAAGGAAGAAATCCTAATCTTATCAATGAATCCAAGCGTAATATAATAAGGATTGCGAGATCTTTTATCTTTAGGAGATTCCTTACGCTAAATGTTTCATCATGTGTCATCGTGCTAAGAGGAATAAGGAATGATGGAGATCCTAATGGTGCAAATCCTAAATCAGAATATTCATTCGTGACTCGATTCTCTTTGTTCCCTCTTTCCTCCAAAAGATTCATCTATGATCATTCGGAGAATGGTATCAACACTCGTTCAACTAATTTTCTTTCTTCATATTCCTCTAAACATTGGATTGGTGTCTATGATTGCCGCTTCCACGCGCTTTCACTCAACACTCGTGTTTAAGCTCCCTATATAAAACCAGCCAACATATTAAACAGAGATTAGAAAGAGAGACACAAAAGAAATAAACAAAATGAGAATATCGGTAGGATTTCATATCCAATAAGGAAAAAAATCATAAGTTCTTTATTCTATTCCATATGGCTAAGCATAAGGATAAAATCGAATTGATTTAAACACAAGCATAGATAAAGAACACAAGAGAAAGGAAGGACATGAAGAATAAGTTTATGCTCGCTAGTGCGAGTGTTGATAAGTGATATGAACGTGGCTAACTTGTGCCAAACCTGTATTCAATGTTGATGTCTGCACCAAGGATCATTCACCTAATCAAGCAAAGAAACTCTAACTCCCAATAAGACCCTTAAATAACTTGTACTTAAAACCTTAATTCTAAAGGATTAAAGGCTGTTTAACATAAACAAAATTTTAAAAGAAACTAAGTTTGTAAAGCCCCAAGCCTTCACTTGATAAATTCACTAAGTTCAGAAAGAAAAAAAGAAGAGAATTAACTCCAAAATAATCAATATCCAACAACTCCCTTTATATGGAAATTTATACTAGCTTATATAGGCCTTAAAGAAACCTAATTCTATAATGATAAGGAAATAAATAACAATAAGACTACGAATATAACTCCTAAACTAAGAGGATAACTTAAAAAAGACTCCTAAGAATTAAAGGACTTCTTTAAATGAACAAATACTTCTAAAATATGTCCAACCCTAGTCCATATAATAAACATGACAATTGGGCTTAAGTAACATGTGATATGCAACCCATTCTTTAGTATTGGACTCCAAGTAGCTTGACTTGATTATCTTGGGCTTATCTTGTCTTAATCATGCCTCCATATGTTGGATGGAGTTGGTAAAAGTATCTTGAGGCCCATTGTCTTGATTAAGTCCAATCTTACTTGAACTTTGAATCGGACTAGGACTCCTAGTGGGATTAGGATTCCTAGTGGAAATAGATTCCTTTCATCGATTAAACTCGTAATATCATCATAATTTTTTGCTGGATTAGGATTCCTATTGGAATTAAGACTTCTTGTTGAAGTACTATTCCTTGGGCAAGTAGGATTTGTATCATTAGGTTTTCTTGTTGGAGTAGAATTTTTTGCGCTACATGGATTCTCATCAATAAGTCCACAAACTTATTGAAAGAATACATAACTTGATTTCTTGCATGGTAGAAAACTAAAATAATATGCTCATTAGCCTCAAGTATTCAGTTGCTTGTGGTTTTTATAGTGCGAAAGCCTTCATTCTATAAGAAGAAGAGATTGGAAGCTAAATATGAATAAATAAATATTAATAAACTCTAGTCAAATCAAGAAATAGAGAGGAGTTGACTAGGCAACAACTCTCATACTCCCAAATTTTATAAGCCAACTTAATAAAAATAAGGGTAAATTCGGGTGGGCTTACCTAAAAAACTCCGACCTAAATTACTTAATTATATGTATTTCAAACATTAAAGTGGTCAAACTTCAGCTTGTATTGTGCTTGGATTAATCGAAAACAACCTAATTTCTCCTTTACGCGTGTAGATTCACGTCTCTTTTACTTGATCATCAAGTTAAGCCTCAATGCCACTGGTCAAGCTTGTTAATTACGTTCCCATGATTCCTTACACCTAACCTTGCATCATCAGAAGTCCTCGTCCCTAGAGGAAAAAAAGGAAGGATTGAGATCCTAATGGTGCAAATCTTGAGTCATAATAGTTGGGCATGCCTCGATTCCCGGCGTTCTCTCTTTCCTTTAAAAGATTTCTTTGCAATCATTCGGAGAATGATATCAATACACGATTAACTAATTTTCTTTCTTCGCATTCGCTGAAGCATTAGATCGGTGCCTATGATTGTCACTTCCATACGCTTTTACACAACACTCGTGTTTATGCTCCCTATATAAAGCCAAACCAACATAATAGATAGAGATTAGAAAGAGAGACACAAAAGAAACAAACAAAATGAGAATATAGGTAGGATTTCAAATCCAATAAAGAAAGAAATCACAAGTTCTTTATTCTCTTCCATACGGCTAAGCCTAAGGATCTAATCGAATTGATTTAAACACAAGTGTAGACAAAGAACACAAGAGAAAGGAAGGATGATAAGTCTATGCTCAAAGCTCGAGTGTTGATAAGTCCACAAATTTCTTGAAAGATCATATAACTTGATTTCCTACAAGATAGAAAACTGAAATAATATACTCATTAGCCTCAAGTATTCGGTTGTGTGCAGTTTCTAAGAAGAATAGAACTCTTACTTAACTAATCTGACCTAATATGAGTTTTCTTACAAGCTTAGGAAACTCTAACATCTAATCAAATAGGATACTAAGAGCTAAGGAAATCCTTCATAAACTTGGACTTTAAAATAAAGCCTATTTGGCTTCCATAAACTTGGACTTTAAGAACATTAAACAAAGCCCATTCTTTATGAATTTCATTTGGTTAGAATCCTATCGGACATTGTTAACCCACTCTTGCATGTGACCATTTAAGGACTCTTAAAGCTTCTTCATTCTTAACCTTGTTATTGGATCTTATGGCAAACTTAATGGATCCTTCCTTAATTCTTTCTTATTGCCCTCGTCATAAATCCCATTCAAACTAATATCTTTAAGCCTTGCCCGATCCATATCAGATTGTCAATTGCTCTCCCATGATTCCTTAACAAAAATAAAGGGAAATTTGCGTGGGTGCACTTAATAACACTCCAGCCCAATATACTTCATTATATGCCTCGCAAACATCAAAACACGCTCACTCGTGCTTGGATTAATTGAAAGTAACATGATTTATCTATTATTGGAACCAAAATAGCACAATGAATCTTATTCCAACAAGGAATCTTGATGATGCAAATCCTGCTAGCTCAAGGAATCCTAATCCTATAGGGAGTCCTGCATCAACTAGGAATCCTAATCCAGCAAAGAGTCTTGATGATATTAGGTGCTCAAGCAATGAAAGGAATCTTAATTCAACTAGGAATCCTAGTTCGATTCAAATCTCAAGTTAATGAGGTTATCTAAGAAATTTGGGCTAAGGACATATAACTGGAATTAAGTTCAAGATTCATTAAACTAATTAAGTTTATTGGTCTTGAATGAATCTAATTGGGCTTAAGAAGACCAAAGAAGCGGAATTGGAGCATATGAACACTTTAGGCCAAACTTGGCTTATGTTATGAGGCCCATCTACATGTCTTATGTAAATTAGGATTTTATGGCTTATTTTGGGCGGCCACACATGTATTTTAACCTAATTGGGACTTTGATTTAGTTATCTCTTTTAGTTATGAAGGTTATCTTTATCCTAAATGGGATATAAATTGTAACGATCCGGAACCAGATCACATGAGATATTGTCTGCTTTGGCCCTCACTAGCCTCACAGTTTTGTCCCTTTGGCTGGTTTGAGAACTTCCCAAGAGGTCCCCTATCTTGGAATTTCTTTGAACCAAGCGCGTTTAACTTTAGAGTTCCTACAACTCCATAGCCACACAACCAAGGATGAAATATTGTCCGCTTTGGCCCCTCACTGGCCTCAAGATTTTATCCATTTGGCTGGTTCAAGAACTTCCCAAGAGGTCCCCTATCTTGGAATTTCTCTATCAAGCGCGTTTAACTTTGGAGTTCCTACAACTCCACAGCCAAACAACCAAAAGGCGCCTCTTGTGATTAGTTCTAACTCTTTATATATATGTATCAACCATTCCTTGCCCCATTTCGATATGCAATTTGATTCATTCATGTACACCCGTACCTTAAAGTGCTACCACCCTAGAAGCCTACTATAAGCCGCTCCTTGTCCTTGCATCCTATTTCTGCCCCGGTGTTCACTTCCCGCCCTCGTCGGACTACTTCTATAGGCCAGGCTGTCACATGCCCACCAGCTTTCGCCGGGTTCATCCTCGAACCACACATTTATTAGAGGGGTCCTACTCTGATACCATTTGTAATGACCCAGAACTAGATCACATGAGATATTTTCCGCTTTGTCCCCCCCACTAGCCTCACGGTTTTGTTACTTTGGTGGGTTCGGAAACTTTTTACAGGAGGTCCCCCATCTTGGAATTTTTCTGAACCAAGCACGTTTAAGTTTGAAGTTCCTACAACTCCACAAGCAAATAATTAAATGAGGCGCGGTTGTTTGGCTATGGAGTTGTAGGAACTGCAGAGAAATTCCAAGATGGGGGACCTCCTGGGAAGTTTTCGAACCCACCAAAAGGACAAAACCGTGAGCCCAATGGGGGCCAAAGCGGACAATATCTCATGTGATATGGTTCCGGGTCGTTACATAAATTCTTATTAGTTAAGATTTAGGGTTTTCGAAGGCCTTTATAAGGGTAGTACGAATTTTGATGTGTAGAATTAAGTTGAATTTGAATGACAATTGGTCATTAAACCTAAAAGTTGTTTTGCTTTTTTGTCTTTATGTTCTTATGTAGAATGCATGCTTAAGACACATTAAGTAGATTGATCATCTTGTTATGGAGTGTATGTGTGTGGATTCGCGTCTCGTCTTGCTTAATCATCAAGCTAAGCCCCAATGCCACTGGTCAAGCTTGTTAATTGTATTCTGATGATTCCTTATCCTAATCCTTATATCATCAAGAGTCATTGGGCTTAGAGTAATAAGAAATACTGGAGATCTTAATGGTGCAAGTCTTGAATCAAAACATTTGGGTGTGCCTCAATTAATCCAAGCACAAATGAGCTTGGTTTAATGTTTGGGTGGCATATAATGAAGTATATTAGGCCGAAGTGATATTAGGTATTGCCCACACGAATTCCCCTTTATTTTTATTAAGGAATCATAGGAAAGCAATTGACAATCTCGGGCGGTGGCATTGGGACGTGACTTGATGATCAAGAAGCAAGAGACGCCCCAATGCCTTCGGTCAAGCTTGTGAAATCCCTCATTCTATAAGAAGAAGAAACTAGATGCTAAATATGACAAAATATAAAGAAAGATGAATAAACTAAAGTTATATCAAGGACCAGCTTAACAAAAATAAGGGGAAATTTGCATAGGCCTACCTAGTAACACTTTGACCTATACTACTTCATTATAAATATCCTAAACATCAAAAGGCTCACATTCCCACTTCTATTTGCTTGGATTTATTAAATACATCATGATTCTCCCTTACGAGAGTGGATTTATATCTCATCCTGTTTGATCATCAAGCTAATATCTAATGCCACCAGTCAAGCTTTTCAATTGCATTTCCATGATCTTATGCCAATCCTTATGTCATCAGAAGTCCTCGTGTCTAGAGGAACAAGGAATGATGGAGATCCCAATGGTGAAAATCATGAATCAAAATATTTGGGCATGTCTCGATTCTCGACATTCCTCTTTCCTCCAAAACATTTATTTATGATCAATCGAAGAATGATATTAATACTCGATCAACTAATTTTCTTTCTTCGTATCTTTTTCAAACATTGGATCGGTCACTATGATTGTCTCTTCCATATGCTTTAACTCAACACTGTTGTTTATGCTTGCCAAATAAAACCAAACCATCATAGAAGACATATATTAGAAAGAGAGGAAGTAAAGAAAAGAACAAATGAGAACATAGGTAGGATTTTAGATCCGATAAGGAAAGAGATCGCAAGTTCTTTTTCTCTTCCATGGCTAAGCGTAAGGATCAAATCAAATTGATTTCAACACAAGGGTGGGCAAAGAACACAAAAGAAAGGAAGGACGTGAGCAATAAGTCTATGGTCACTAGTGCGACTCTTTACAAGTCAGCAAAGTTCATGAAAGAACCTGTAACTTAATTCTATGCAAGCTAGGAAACTGAAATAATATGCTCACTAGCCTCAAATATTCGGTTACATATGCTTTTGATAATGCAAAACTCCTCATTCCATAAGAAGAAGAAACTAGAAGTTAAATATGATTAATAAATAAAGAAAGATGAATAAACTAAAGTCAAATCAAGAACTAGAGAGGAGTTGACTGGTCAACAACTCTCGTAATTCTAAATTTTTTAAGCCAGGTTAATGAAATCAATAAGCAATTCGCATGGGGTTACCAAGTAACACTTTAAACCAAATTACTTCATTATATGCGTTCCAAACATTAAAATGCTCACGTTCCCGCTTGTATTACGATTGGATTTATTGAAAACAGATTACATCTCTTCCTGCTTAATCATCAAGCTAAGGCCTAATGGCACCAGTCAAGCTTGTTAACTGTGTTCCCATGATTCCTTATGCCAATTCTTGTGTCATCAGGAGCCCTCGTGCCTAAAGGAACAAGGAATGATGGAGATCCCAATAGTGCAAATCTTGAATCAGAATATTTTGGCATGCCTTGATTCTCGGCGTTCCTCTTTCCACCAAAAGATTCATCTATGATCATTAGAAGAATGATATCGATACTCGATGAACTAATTTTCTTTCTTCGCATTTTTTCAAGCATTGGATCGATGCCTATAATTGTCGCTTCCACGTGCTTTAATTCAACACTTCTGTTTATGCTCGCCAAATAAAACCAAACCACCGTACAAGACATAAATTAGAATGAGACGAACAAAAGAAAAGAACAAATGAGAACATAGGTAGGACTTCAGATCTGATAAAGAAACAAATAGCAAGTTCTTTATTCTCTTCCATGGCTAAGTATAAGATCAAATCGAATTAATTTAGATACAAGGATAGACAAAGAACACAAAAAAAAAGGAAGGACGTAGTGCGGGTCTTCACAAGTTTGTAAATTTCTTGAAAGAACCCATAACTTAATTCTCTATAAGATAGAAAGCTAAAATAACATGCTCACTAGCCTCAAATATTCAGTTGCATGCAGTTTTAGAAGTGCGAAAGCCCTCATTTCATAAAAAGAAGAAACTAGAAGCTAAATATGATTAAATAAATAAGGAAAGATAAATAGACTAAACGAAAGCCCTCTCGTAGTCCCAAATTTAATGAGCCAACTTAACGAAGACAAAGGAGAATTTGCATGGGGCTACCAAGTAATACTCTGACCGAAATTACTTCATTATATACATCCCAAACATCAAAATACTCATGTTTCCACTTTGTATTATACTTGGACTTATTGAAAACAACATTATCTCTCCCTTACACGCATGGATTTTTGTCTTGTCCTGCTTAATCATCAAGCTAACTCCTATTGCCACCGGTCAAGCTTGGTAATTGCGTTCCCATGATTCCTTATGTCAATCCTTGTGTCATCAGAAGTCATTGTGCCTAGAAGAATAATGAATGATGGAGATCTTAATGGTACAAATCCTGAATAAGAATATATGGGCGTTCCTCGATTCTCGGCGATACTTCTTTCCTCCGTAAGATTCGTCCGTGATTATTCAAAAAATGATATCAGTACTTGATCAATTAATTTTCTTTCTTGGCATTTTTCCCAAGCATTTTATTGGTGCTTATGATTGTCGCTTCCACGTGCTTTAACTCAACACTCCTGTTTACGCTCACCAAATAAAACCAAACCTTCAAACAAGATATAGATCAGAAAGAGACAAATAAAAGAAACAAAATGAGAACAAAGGTAGGATTTCGGATTCGATAAGGAATGAAATTGTAAGTTCTTTATGCTCTTCCATGGCTAAGCATAAGGATTATATCGAATTGATTTAAACACAAGGGTAGCCAAAGAACATAAAAGAATGGAAGGACATGAGCAATAAGTCTAGGTTCGCTAGTGCGAGTCTTCATAAGTTCACAAAGTTCTTGAAAGAACCTATAACTTAATTCCCTGCAATGTAGAAAACTGAAATAATATGCTCACTAGCCTTAAATATTCGGTTGCATGTGATTTTTATAGTGTGAAATCCCTCATTCCATAAGAAGAAGAAAGTACAAGCTAAATATGAGTAAATAACTAAAGAAAGATGAATAAACTAAATTCAAACTAAGAACTAAAGAGGAGTTGATAGGTCAACAACTCTTGTAGTCCCAATTTCTATAAGCTAGTTTAATGAAAACAAGGAAGAATTCGTGTTGGGCAATCTAATAATGTTTCAACCTAAAATACTTCATTATATGTGTCCAAAACATCAAAACGCTCACATTCCTGCTTGTATTA
Organism: Ricinus communis; assembly: GCF_019578655.1. Lineage (NCBI taxonomy): Eukaryota > Viridiplantae > Streptophyta > Magnoliopsida > Malpighiales > Euphorbiaceae > Ricinus > Ricinus communis. Next base: position 12,061,607 of record NC_063258.1, read on the forward strand.
TTCTTGAATTTATTGAAAACAACATGATTTCTCCCTTACGCACATGGATTTACATCTCGTCTTGCTTGATCAACAAGCTAATCCCCAATGCCACTAATCAAATATTTTAATTGCATTCCCATGATTTCTCCCTTACTCGCATGGATTTACGTCTCATCATGCTTGATCATTAAGCTAATCTCCAATGCCACCAGTCAAGCTGTTTAATTACATTCCCATGATTCTTTATGAAAATCCTTATGTCATAAAGAATCCTCATGCCTAGAGGAATAAGGAATGATGGAGGTCCCAACGGCGCAAATCTTGAATCAAAATATTTTGGCGTGCCTCGATTCTCAACATTCCTCTTTCCTCCAAAAGATTCGTCTGTGATCATTCAAAAATGATATTAATATTCGTTCGGCTAAATTTCTTTCATCGCATTTGTCCAAGCATTAGATTGGTGCTTATGATTGTCGCTTCCATGCACTTTAACTCAACACTCTTGTTTATGCTCGCTAAATAAAACCAAACCATCATACAACACATAAATTAGAAAGAGAGGAACAAAAGAAAAGAATAAATGAGAACATAGGTAGGATTTCAGATTCGATAAGGAAAGAAATTGCAAATTTTTTATTCTCTTCCATGGATAAGCATAAGGATCTAATTGAATTGATTTATGCCTTAACCCATAAAGCCGATCGACTCTATGTAGAGCCAATATGGATATGAACATAGCTGATTAGCTCGTACAGTCTGAATCGACTCTATAGGGGCTGAAAATGGGTTCTTGGTAGACAAAGAACACAAAAGAAAGGAAGGATGTGAGCAGTAAGCTTAGGTTTGATAGTGCGAGTCTTCACAAGTTCGCAAAGTTCTTGAAAAACCTATAACTTAATTCTCTGCAAGGTAGAAAAAATGAAATTATATGCTCATTAGCCTAAAATACTTGGTTGCATGCGGTTTCTATAGTGCGAAAGCCTTATTCCATAAGAAGAAGTAGAAGCTAAATATGAGTAAATAAATAAAGAAAGATGAATAAACTAGAATCAAATTAAGAACTATAGAGGACTTGACTGGTCAACAATTATCGTAGTCTCAAATTTTATGAGCCAACTTAATGAACACAAGGAAAATTCGCATTGGGCTACCTAATAACACTCCCATCTAAAGTACTTCATTATATACATCCCAAACATCAAAATGCTCGCATTCCCGCTTGTATTACGCTTGGATTTATTGAAAACAACATGATTTCTCCCTTAAGTGCGTGAATTTACATCTTGCCTGCTTGATTATCCGAAGCCCTAATGCCACCGGTCAAACTTGTTAATTGCATTCCTATTCCTTATGCCAATCATTGTGTCATCAAGAGTCCTCGTGCCAAGAGAAATAAGGAATGATGAAGATCCTAATAGTATAAATCCTGAATCAGGATTTTTGAGCGTGCCTCGATTCTCAGCATTCCCCTTTTCTTTAGAAGATTTATCTATGATCAGTACTCGATCAACTAAATTTCTTTTATCACATTTGTCCAAGCATTGGATTGATGCTTATGATTTTTGCTTCTATGCCCTTTAACTCAGTACTCCTGTTTATGCTTGCCAAATAAAACCAAACCATCATACAAGATATAAAATAGAAAGATAGGAATAAATGAAACGAACAAATGAAAACATAGTTTGGATTTCGTATCCGATAAGGAAAGAATCATAAGTTCTTTATTTTCTTCCATGCCTAAGTGTAAGGATCAAATAGAATTGATATAAACACAAGGGTAGGCAAATAACACAAAGAAAGGAAGGACATGAGCAATAAGCCTAGGTTCGCAAGTATGGGTCTTCATAAGTCCGCAAAGTTCTTGAAAGAACCTGTAAAGAAAGATGAATAAACTAAAGTCAAATCAAGAAATAGAGAGGAGTTGACTAGTCAACATATTTCTTTATAGAGAAGTAAGTTACATGTTCTTCAAGAACTTTGTAAACTTATGAAGACATGTACTAGCGAACCTAGACTTATTGCTCATGTTATTCCTTTCTTTTTCTCCTTTGTCAACCTTTATGTTTAAATCAATTATATTTGATCCTTACGTTTAGCCATGGAAGAGAATAAAGAACTTGTGATTTCTTTCCTTATTAGATATGAAATCCTACGTATGTTCTCCTTTTTTCTTTTTCTTTGTTCGTCTCTTTCTAATCTATGTCTTGTATGATGGTTTAGTTTTATTTGGTAAGCATAAATAGCAGTTTTGAGTTAAAGCATGTTGAAGCGATAATCATAAGCGTTGATCCAATGCTTGGAAAAATGCGAAGGAAGAAAAATAGTTAATCAAGTATTGATATCATTCTTAGAATGAACACGGATGAATCTTTTAGAGGAAAGAGAGAATGCCGAGAATCGAGGCACGCCCAAATAATCTAATTTAGGATTTACACCATTGGAATCTCCATCATTCCTTGTTTCTCTAAACATAAGGCCTCTTGACGACATAAGGATTGGCATAAAGAGTCATAAGAATGCAATTAACAAGCTTGATTAGTGGCATTGGGGCTTAGCTTGATGATCATGCAAGATGAGACATAAATCCACGCACATAAGGAAGAAATCATGTTGCTTTCAATAAATCCAAGCATAATATAAGTGAGAATGCGATGTTTTGATGTTTGGGATGCATATAATGAAGTAATTTCAGCAACATGTTATTCATAGCTGGCATGGTGAGTCCTTGAAGAGGCATTAGATGGTAGAAAGAACTTAAATGCTTTGATATAAAGCTCACTCTCATCCAAAGTCTCATCTACATGTGTCATCTGCTCTCGCCTGGCCTGAAGAGTATCCCAGCAAACATTTAAAGAAGAAGTGGAATGCTAATATATAATAGAGATAACTGATAAGATGCAAATTATTTTAAAAAATAGAATTAGCCTATATGAACAGATATGGACTTTTGATCAATGAAAGTATGACCATCTTTATTCTTAGTATATAGGTGAACAAATAATTTTGCAGCGGTAGGTAGTCGACCTAGTTGTGTAGTCTAAAAGAATAGTACATATTATTTAAATACTACATTAATGTCGTAAAATATATAAGAATTTATAAAGTTACTTAAACTAACTTTAATAAAATTCTTACAAGTCGTCTCCCATACTCGTAATAGGTAGTAGTGCCTCCAATGTGAGTGGATGGCTTGGATCTATCACTAGACTGCGACATCCTATTCTTTGCATACAACTATGAGATCCGTTTCACTTTTGGCTTGTTCAAATGATGCTGCCATTTCTCCTATAATTTTAGCTCTAAAAAATTAGGCTTCTTCCCACCCTTCTTAATCTTGCAAATGATATCCCAGTACCGTGTTGAAGCTTTGGTCTTCCTTGGGAGAAAGAAATATCAATGTAACCTTTCTCCCTTCCTTCACAAAAATATACCTATCATGTCCCGAAATATTTATTTTTTCTACTTGTAGTATATGAATGATGTATTCGTTATGAATATGAAATTGAAATTAATATACTGTGTAAAAATTAAAACATTACACTGTCTAAATATCAAATTAAACATAAATATATTAAAAAAATTGATAGAAATAAAAGATATTTTTCAACTAAAGCCACTAGCTTTGCTCTTATGAAACTTTTGGTGTTTCAAAATTCAAAGTCCAATCCTAACTTTATCTTTTTAACCTTATGCAATCTTATCACTTTTTCCTATTTATTATCACACTTCCAATACCTAATCCACCAAGTAGTGATTTGGCTCGATCTAACGCACAACCCTTATTTTTTTTTTTTACAATTCTCATAATTTATAAGAATAAATTATATATTAATAAAAATCTAAAAAAGAAAGAGTAATCATCCTCCTGTAATCCATAATTCATCATCTATTTATTTAGAAAATATAAATAAATGAAATTTAAGACATCTTTGGTTTGATTTGCCAGCTCTAATATTAATAAATATTAATTGTGTGCACGATTGTTGCTTTTTTTTTATTATTAATTTATTAATTCATTAAATTTAAATAAAAAATTTTATTTAGAAAATATTTATATGCATAAAAGTTAACTAATACTATTAATTAAATATATATAATAACATAAGAAAATGTAATTGATAATATATCATACAAAATTTATTAATTTATTAATTAATATATCAACTATATTTGTATGAACTAATATTAAAGCATAATTAATGTATCTTAGGATTAAAAACCATTTAATTGTAAAAGTAATGCATTAGTTAACATACTATTTTTTAACTTAGAACCATTGTGTAAGTATAGTAGTTACATATTAGTTAATATATGAATATAATAATTCAAATAAAAAATAATGAATTAAAAATAAAAAATATCACATCAGCTTAATGTCTATACATGTTAAAAATAATTTATATTATGGGATTTACATATATAGATTTTACTTGATCAATCCAACTTGACCTTAGCATTGATATATCCCATCAAGAAAGGAAACGAAGAAAGAATTCTTTTTTTCTTTCAAAGGGAAGGAAAGAATTAGAACTTCGTAGGAAATGGATGCTTCATTATCTTTTGGATTTTGAACTCAAAATACTAATTGCCATTCTAACAACTTTAGGATTTTTATTCAACTTTGATAAAAAAATTTGTTAGAAAAATAAAGGCTTTCATTAATGAGAATTAGAAGCTATATCCAAACTAAGAACAGTAGCAAGAAAAGCACACTCTTAAACATATTATCAAACACCTTATATGTATGTTTGAAATGCTCTTAGATCAGGGTATTGTTTTTCCTTCTCCTATTTTTACAGCGAATACAAATAAATCCAAGCACAAGCATTAGCACAAGGGCACAAATAATAGAACTCCATCAATAGTACACCTAATTATAAGCCCTGTTAGAAAATAAGATTTCAAAAGAGTAACAACAATAGTAGTAGCAAGACCAACCGTGGAAGAATCCATAAGATTCGCTCTTTTATGTCCATTGATGCTTGTCTAGAGTCAAAAATACTCAAAAATTCATTCATTATTATTTTTTTTTTAGCCACGTTCCATTTAAACAAAAAAATCTTTAATGTGTAATCAGTGGTTGAGAATATCAAAATAATTTCATACATTACTTACATCTAAACTTTCTCCAAATCTTGCTAACTTTAATGGTCTTCTCTCTTTCTGAATCAATAATAAATGATTAATTGATGTTTCTCCATCTTTATTATAACTACCTTGTTTTGCGTCATTATTTCTCATCCAAACATCTCTTGACAGCATCATAAGAAATATAGCAACATCTTCTTCAAGAAAAGTATCAAACACAGAACTTACCAATTATGGCTCCACCGAAAGCAGTGGTGGAGGCTCAGACTCAACAACCGATGAACTTGAATTCTTAAACTTAAGTTTCTTGACGTCAAGCTTAGCTTTTGATTATCAAGAAAATTTAATTTTCAAGTTATTTTAACTCGTCTATGAGTTGAGTTTCTTGACTCACTTTTACTTTATCTATCTTGAATAATAACAGAATCATCATTAACAACGAAAGAAAACTCTGCTAAAAACTTATTTTTTAGGGACTATATTTTTAATTTTTAATTTTAATTTCAAAATAACTAGCTAAAATTATTAAAAAGTTAAACAACTATGATTTAATTGAAAAGTAGACCAAATAGTTGAAAAAGAGATAAAATTCCACACCATTAGTAGATTGTGGTGAAATTCTCTAGGTGCATAGAACACCTAAGTACACTAAATAATGACTCTACTTTTATTTAAGAATATTGATGAACATTATATACACAGACAATGAATATTGATGAATAATATATCAAATAAAATGAGCATGAATATTAACCATTATGAATATTATATATACAGACAATGAACATTGATGAATAATACATCAAACAAAATGAACATGATATTAACCATAATGAATATTAAGTTCACTGATAATGAATATTTCAATATAAAGAAAATTATATATTATAGAATATTACATCTAATGGATATTATACATATAGAAAATGAACATTTTAGTACATAAAAATGAACAAAAAATATTAATATATGTACATGGTCTGATAAATTTTTTTTGACATGTGATACTATATTCTGATAATTATAATTTTTAATTTTAATACATGTACTTGTTACTGACATGTAGAATTTAAGTTTATGCATAATTTTTAATTTAATATTAATTTTTATAAGTTTATTTTATTATAATTTTAAAAGAATTTAAAAATAATGAAGAATTATATACTTCAGAAGTAGAATGCATTATACATCTTAGAAAAGAAAATACACCATACGTGTGTTATGGACTCCAGTCAATATAGATTCATGGACCGGGGTCCATGTTATAACAATTAGGATTTGTATGCAAATTATAAGATGTACCCCTGTCCATGTAGTTTTATGAACTTAGGGGTCCATCCGGTATCATTTTACTTGTACAAAAATCTGTATTTTAAGTCTTACACGTGCATTACACACTGATGCACGTCAGATGCTGATGCAATTTTAAAAAAAAAATTTATATTCATTATTTGTTAATTTAATTTTGTTGAAAATGTTAAATGTTCATTATTTGCTAACTTAATTTTGTTGAAAAAATATGTATACCACAATATAAATATTTGTAGTATAACTTTAGTCTGATGTTTTTTTTTGTTTACCAATTGTGTAAGGATAATTTATATTATGTATATATTATATAGATTCATTTAAATGAATTAATGGGTACGATTTTCATCAATGACGAATATCCATTGAAAAAGTAATAAATATTATGCCTATAGATCATGAATGTTTATATAAATCATAAAATATTTTCAATATACATCACAAAAATAATAAAAACTTTCATAAATAGTCAATATTTTTATTTGAAAATATTTATGAATATTATATATACAGACAATGAACATTGCAGTACTAGATAATAAATATTAATATTAACACTGATGGATAATATATTAAATGAAATGAATATTAAGTTCATAGATAATGAATATTTAAATAGAAAGAGAAATAATTATTATAAAATATTACATTTATTGGATATTATATATATAGAAAATGAACATTTTAGTGTATGTAAATGAACAAAAAAAATTAGAATGTATCTAGTTTAATAAAAATATTTTGATATGTGTTACTATATTCTAATACATATGATTTTTATTTTTGACATATGTACTTATTATTAACACGTAGAATTCAATTTTATGTTTAATTTTATGTTTCTCTATTAATCTATTTATAATTTTTATATTTTTATATTGATAAAATCTTAAAATATAAAAAAACTAACAAAGACGTTAAAATATTTAATTTATTATTATTTTAAAATATTTAAAGATATATTTAATTTTATATATAAATTTAATTTATATTATTATTTATAATTAAAATAATTACGATGGTCATACAACGGACGGGTAAACGACTAGCTTTCATAAATATATAAGAAGATATATTTAAAGTATTATTTTTAATATAATATTAATTTTACATTCATTTTATTACAATTAAAAATAAAAATCTAATGTCTCAAAAATAAATACACATGTCAAAATAAAAATATTTTAAATAATGACCGTAAAATAATTATAACAGTCGTTTAACACATAAATAAATGACTAATTCTTATAAATATATAAAAAATTTAGTCAATATATAATTTTTAATATAATATTAATTTTTATAAATTTATTTTATTATAATTTAAAAAATTTAAAACGGTACAATATTAATAAAAATATAAAGAAGCGGAGACTTTTGCAATTTGAAAAGAAGGAAAAAGCTGTTATACTCTCTCTTTATCCACGCACACACATGTGCTGCTTCTAAACTTCGATCCATATAGAATCATGGACCGGGTTTCATATTATAAGCATTGTAGGAGAAAGATTATACTACTTTCTCACTCACTTGTAACCCACATTTTTGGCATAGCTTTTCACAATAAAATTTATGATTTTTTTAGCTATTTCAAATTATAAAGATAATTTTAAGAAAAAGTTAAAATTTCTAATTTTTTTTAAAAATAAATTCTGAAAGATAAATTTTAAAAACTAGAACAACTAGAAGAAAATTTGAAAATTTTATACAAGTGGACTGCATTCAATCAATCTCCCTTTTGAATCTTCATTACTAAGATATTAGTTTTATACAATTACATTTTCTTTTTTTTGATGTTTGGGCTAATTTCTGCACCAAGGCCTTTTATTTTCCCTCCTATTTATTTATTTATATTTTTAAAATCATAAGAGTATACTGAAGTTACAAAGTAAGAACACTTCAAATGAAAGGGTATAGAGAAAATGAAGCCAGGTCAGAAGAAAAGGGTAAATTTTCTTCCATTTTCATTTCTGAAAAATTAATGTACAAAATCAGAGAAATAGAGGACCTAATTATGTTATAGAAAAATTACAAGAAAATTGAATTTGGATCCTTTAGTCTAACTCTTTGTAGGCAAAAATCAGCACAATTCACTTTACTTACTTAATTAGTCACATGTTATAAGAAAATAGAAATCCGCTACAATTTAAGTAACCTACTATAGTAAGTTAAAGTTTACCTGATATTTACCTTTAATAGTATGTCAATTTCTAGGTGGACGCTACACCTAGGTGTACTGCAGAAAAAGTCATAAGAATATTGATTATTTATTAAAGCTTTTATTGTTTTTGTAATGCATATTAGAAAAATTTTATATTTGATATAAACATGCATCATTTAAAGGCATAATATTTGTAATACCCGAAATTTATCTTTTTAGTAATAATAATAATAATAATAGTAATAATAATAATAACTAATAAGGATTGTGATGATGATAATAATAAAACTAGAAGTTTTAAAATTTAATGAATGTGATTAGAGTAAAGAATTCTATTTTTTAAATTGGATAAATTATGATAGATTATTGATGAGGGTTTAAGAGTGATATTAATCTTGAGGGTTTAAGAAGAACTTTCAGGGATTAATAATCTTTAACTAAAGAATGTAGGGGATAAATGGCGATATGAAATGAAAAATAAAGAAAAAAAAAGGAAAGGAGAAGAATGAGACGAGGAAGACAAAAGAGGGAAATTTGAGATGCCTTTAATAGCAGATGGTGGAGGAGCTCGCTTGAGGTGCGTTGAAGCTGGCTGTCGAAGCAGCTGAGTTGGTGAGCATGGCAGCAGCACCGGCGGCGGTGAACGACAATGTCAAGCAGTAAAAAAATGGAAGAATTGGCAACAGCTTCTTCGACACCGTCCATGGCTTTTCCGGCGACGGCAACAGCTGCATCTAGTGGCGATCAACTCGCGTAAGAGTGGGCTTCCATTTGGGGGTAGCAGCGATGGCAATGGTGGCCGAAGGAGTGAGATCCAACTAATGAAGGTTTGTATAGGGAGCTGGGATGTTGGACTTTTTCGGCCATCTCTAGCGAGTTATGGCTGATCAGAGTTTATGTCACAAGCTTTTCCAATAGCACTAATTTTACAGCGATCGGATTCCATTGGGAAATCAACGGTTAAACTGTTTGTGATGTATCAGAATGATCGAGGACTGGATTGAAGAATCAGATGCTAGCATCATTATCTACGCGCTATCTCGAGTCTGAAGGCGTTCTCGGATCGTCGATCGGACTACGGCGGCTGAAGGCAAGTCGACCGATTTATCAAGCGTCTCGATAATCCATCGTTTCACCCCGCTCCACCCGAGGCTTAGGAGCAGAGCAAAGGGGTCAACAGAACCGTGAGTTAAATTTATATATCTGGTATACTTGTGTCATGCCAAAATTTTATATAGCAATTTTAATTAATTGATTTATAGATTTAAATTATTTATTATTCATCTAAATAACCATTTTATAGAATTAATAATCTATTTACTATTTATATGTCATTTTGCACATCATTAATATTATGATTGCATATTGATTTGGAATGAGATAGCGGTAGAACATGCTACCTGATGGATTGTATCAAGACTATGTGCGCACCGGTATAGATCTGAGAAAGGTAGTAAAAGAATATTTTTAAGACTTGCCCTTGTCGAGTTCAACTCTCTCAGCTGTGAAGTTGGATTGCCGAATTAAAGGTCCCTGGTCGAGCATTGCTCTCTAGGCGCCGGCTTTATTAGAAATCAAGTGACCAGACTGGATTCAAAGACCCTGGTCGAGCTTCGCTCTCTGGGCGCCAGTCTAATTAGAGTGAGAGAGCCGAAAGACTATTACTGTTAGGGTTAGGATTTTGCTGAGGTACTCATCCCAAAATGTCTAAATTGTATTTTACTGAATCATGGCATGATACGCGTTTTAATATGATATAATATTTTATTCTGATTAAATAAATATTTTATTTAGATGGTTGTATGTAGGTTTTCTGGATTATATGATTTTAACTCACTCTCGAGACTGACAGTCTCAAATTTAATTATTTTTCCGATGTTTGTTAGTTTTCTCACAATTGTTCTCCCCTGACAGCTTGACTTCCTTCATCTTCGAGTTTAATGTAACTAATTTTATTTGTATGTTTGATTTTTTTGGAATTCTAGATTCTTCACAGTAGTGGTTTCAAAAGTTATTATTTTATTTTGGCATGTTAAACCAGGCATTGCCTAATTTGTGTTGATATACTGAATTAAATATGTAGTATCTGGATGGTTTGAAAGTTGGTTATGCAAAAAATTTATAATAGATAGAATTTGAATTATATTTGATTAAGTTAGTGAATTGTTAGGCTTGCTACTGGTTGTAGTGGCCTTACGCCTACCTATTCCCTAGCGCCGGTCACGGGCCCACAGATTATGTCGTGAAAATATTCATTAGTTTGTCAATAGATATTCATCATTAATGAAAATCACACCACTAATTCATTCAAATGAACATATATAATATAGACATAACATAAATCGTCCTTACACAGATGGTAAACAAAAAAGATATCAATCTAAAATTATATTATAGATATTTGTATTTATATTTAATAGGAAAAATTTACTTATTATGTCTCACATGGACACATAAGTGGCTCTAGAAAGAAGAGTCACTAGAAGGAGCTGCAAAAGCATAAGTAGATGGCCCTACTGACTGTCTTTTTATCAAAAGAGGTACATGTAGTGATGGCGAAGGTGAATTGGAGGCAAAGGCAAAGGCAAAGGCGAAGGCGACAGCGAAGGCAAAGGCAACAGGGATAGCGATGGATATGGTGAAGTTGCTAGAGGTGGTGCCACCAAATGTGAAGTCAAAGGAGTTTGTAGCCATGGAGCACGACCTGATGTCGATCTACACCTACCAATGTCTCATTTTCTACTTGACATGTCTACAAAAAAATGTAACAAATAATAAAAGCATAAAAAATAAATAGAAAATGTTAAATGTGGCACATCGGTAAATAATAAATATCAAAATACCCATTTACAAAGTACAATACTGAAAACAAATACAATTACATTAATTATTATCACTAGTATCCACATTTTCTTCACTTTCATCTTCATCTAGAACTTTAGATTTTGACTCAAGTACCATATCATCTGAATCTCAGCTTCGTCATCATCTAAATCAATAGATTCTCCATGTAAAATGTGTATTGGAATAACTTGCTCTTGAATAGGTAGTTGGAGATTAGTAGGCTCGTCTTCTTGGAATATCGTGATAGTGACAACTTGTTCCTCAACAACTTTAGGTACATCCATAATGGGCCTCCCTTTAACTTTGGAAACCGCCCACTAGTCATACTTATCTTTTCTCAAACCAGAATAAGGTACATAATATACCTGTGCAGCTTGCATTGCAAGAATGGATGATTCATACTTGTTGAGCTTAAAGGAGAAATCATGTTGCTTACTATTAATCCAAGCCAGAATGTGCGTATTTTGATATTTAGGATGCAAATAATTATGTAATATGGGTTAGAGTGTTATTAAGTATGCCCACCCAAAATTTTTCATATCTTTTTTATTCTGGCTCAATAAATTTGGGACTACAAGGGTTGTTGACCAGTCAACTCCTCTTTGTCTAGTATGATGGTTTAGTTTTATTTGGAGAGTATAAACACCACTATTGAGAGAAAGCGTGTTGAAGCAGTAATCATAGGCATAGATCCAATGCTTGGATGAATGCAAAGAAAGAAAATTAATTAATCGAGTATTAGTATTATTCTGGTGGAAAGAGGGAACGATGAGAATCGAGGAACACCTTAATATTCTGATTCAAGATTTGTACTATTGGGATCTCTATCATTCTATGTTCCTCTAGGCATGAGGACTCCTCATGACAACAGAATTGGCATAGGGAATCATGGGAATGCAATTAATAAGCTTGACCAGTGGCATTGGGGCGTGAATTGATTGTCTAGCAGGACGAGACACAAATACACATGCGTAAGGTAGAAATCATATTGCTTTCGATTAATCCAAGCGGGAATCGCATGTTATGATGTTTAGGATGCATATAGTGATGTAATTTGGGCAGAAGTGTTATTAGGTATGCCCACGTGAATTATTCCTTATTTTTCTAAAGCTGGCTCATAAAATTTGGAGCTACGAGAGTTGTTGACCAACCAACTCCTCTTTGGTTATTGATTTTAAGTTTAGTTTATTCATCTCTCTTTATTTATTTATTCATATTTAGCTTCTAGTCTCTTCTTCTTATCGAATGGGGGCTTGCGCACTACAAAAACGCATGCAACCGAAGAGGCTAGTGAGCATATTATTTTAGCTTCCTACCTTGCCAAAAATCAAGTTATGATTTCCTTCAAGAATTTTGTGGAATTATCAAGAGTCATGATAGCGCACATAGAATTATTGCTCATATCCTTTTTTTCTTTTGTGTTCTTTGTACACCCTTGTACTTTAATCAATTTGATTTAATCCTTCACTTAGCCATATGGAAGAGAATAAAGAACTTATGATTTCTTTCCTTCTTGGAACTGAAGTCCTACCTATATTCTTATTTTATTTAATTCTTTTGCGTCATTCTTTCTAATGTCTCTATAGTTTGATGGTTTCATTTTATTTTCCAAGCATAAACACGAGTGTTGATTAAAAGCGCCTCAAAGCAGCAATCATAGGCACCGACCCAATGCTTGGACAAATACAAAGAAAGAAAATTAGTTGATCAAGCATTAATATCATTCTTAGAATGATCGTCGACGATCTTTTGGAGGAAAGAGGGAACGACGAGAATCGAGGCACAGTCTAATATGCTGATTTAGACATATAATTATATAATTTGGGTCGAAGTGTTATTAGGTATGCCCATGCAAATTTCCCCTGTTTTCATTTATCAGGTTCATAAAATTTGGGAGTATGATAATTGTTGACCAGTCAACTCCTCTTTGTCTTAGTGTGATGGTTTGGTTTTATTTGGGGAGTGTAAACATAAGTGTTGATGAAAGAGCGTGCAAGCAGTAATGATAGGCATTAATCATGACGTGATTCTTGTAAGGATCTGCAATAGTTACATTGCGGAATTATAACATAACTACTGCCAAGGACATCTAAAGTTAGAGTTAGGAATAAAGATGTCGACTCAACAACTTTCTAAAAGTGTGAACCTTAGAATGGAAAGGTTTTGGACGCCACATTTAAGATTAGGAAGAATGTGAGTCATAAGTGTCCCACCCGTACGCTAAGTATCTATCATCCTTTTAGCATTGCATTTTCATATAGTATCTTAATTGATTTAAGGTAGTACTTAAGTGTGTTTAATAATAAATAATAGTGGGACTTAAATGAAATGAATGAAAGATGGTGGATTGAATTAGGATGAAAGAATAAAAGTTAGAGGGTTCATAAGTAATATGAATAATTCATTAAGGACCTAAGAGGATATTTTACAACTAATCCTATCCTAAAAAATATGTCTAGAATCATCCACTCTCTAAGTCTCCAAATACATATATATTCACACACGCACACACTTAATATAAGAAATGAAAAGAGAGGAATTAAGAGAATTTCTTCATTAAACAACCTGGTCTAATCTTTTTCCAAGAGGAATTTCAAGGTTTAAGCACTTTGTTGGCCATAATCTTCATCTATAAAGGCTTTAAAGATATATTTGGTAAGTATTATAAGAGTCTTGATTGATTTGAGTTAGGATTATTGAGCTGTATTCTCAGGTTGGATTTTTCTGATTTTTCAGCCTCTGTATATATTTCATATCTTGAGCTAGAAAAATAAAAATTAGGTGTGGCTTAATGCATAGGAAACTCTGGAGAGTCCTCTATGACTTTGTAGTTTTATTTTTGTGCTAGTTTTGTCTTTATCTTTGTGGAATCAGACCAAACATTTTATTGCTTATCCTATCAGGATAGTTTAAGTTGGTCATGTTAAATTATGCTTAACTCCTTCTATAGTTATCTAATTGAAGTGAAATGTCTTTTGCTATTATAGACATGAATACCTAGAAGTATACAAACTATGAGCCTTAAATACCTCATATCTGCCCTATCATGGTTGTTGAGATAGAATTGTAAGATTGAGTTTAAAAGCATAATTTGCATATCATTTAGGGGCTGCATGATAGAAGAGCATAAATGCTTATTATTTTGTTGAATTCTAAGTTAAATTTATGAATTAGGTGTTGAAAAAGACAAGAAAAGTGCAAGTGCAAGGTAGATATTTTATGGAGCTAGTTAGGTATAACTAAAGGTCACTTTCGATGAGTAGTTATCAAGCCCTTGCGAAGTTGATTTCTTTGATTTGAAAGCTTCATATTGAACTTGGAGAAAAGGAAAATTAAAGTTGTTATTTTAAGCTTATTAAATTTCAGATCGGTACTTATTACAAAATATATTCTATTGGTTTTACAAATTTGAAGTATAATTAACAAAAGTAGGTTGTTTATGTTGGATTTTACATATGATGATTTTGCAATTCAACAACAAGAATATTTTAGCTTTTCATTCGCCTAATTAATTAATATATAAATATTAATTAAAGATCTTGGTTTTTCCTTGATGAGCACAAACATTGATAGCCTTAATTTTATCAATTACACATTACTTATATTTTACAATTACGGGGCAGTCTTTTATATTTCCATTTTAATGTTAAAAAGAGTATTCATCCAATGCCTTTGAGCAAGTGAAAGTGTAGTTTATTTTCAAGAAATGTATCCTCACACTGATGTGTTTGGAATGTGCTGAGATTGATATATGTACATGTGATTTATTTATGGTTGTTAATGCACATTAGACAATGGGGCACTTGATTGCAGGCCGATGAAAGGAGAAGGGTCGGACCGTGCTAATATAGAGGAAGGGTTAGCCATCAGGTGTGCCTAGAGTGAGAGATTTTGAATGATGGTTGATTGGTGATAATTATTGTGAGGATGGTTAAAATCTATGAGTCTTTTTATACCATTTAAAGTATATGATGTTGATAATTAGTATTGTTATTTTTTCTAAACATTAGAATAGTTTTTGTAGTGGTGTATTCTTGCTTGGCAAAGATTAATTGCCTTAAGAATTTGATTCACAACGTTATATATTTCGTATAATTATGTGGTTTTCTTCTACTTACAATTATCTAAATTTTTTTCTACTTGTATATCTATTCACTAAGTATTTTTATATTCATTTTACTCATTTCACAAATTTTATTCAGGAAGCAAAGATTGATAGTGGGTGCTCATTTCACAAATTTTATTCAGGAAGCAAAGCTTGATAATAGGTGCTTGAGCTAGTAAGTGTATTTAAAGGCAAGAGTAAGGTTGGCCAATATTTCTTGTCTGAGGAGTCATATACATACTCATTGTAACTTGTACATAAATATTCATCCTTGTTTCATACCATGGTAGTTATGTACATTGAAAAGGTTATGTTATAAAGTTAATGTTTAAAGGCAAACTTTGTATACTAACTTATTTAATAATATTTGATAAAGGCATTTCTAGTTATAGTCGTTCTAATGAAACATCATTTTAAAGAAAAAATTATCTATTTTTCATAATTAAAATTTTCAAATACATTATTACATATATATATATATATATATGTAAGTACGTTATAATTCAACTAAACTAAATATATCTTGGCAATCGTTTGGTTTTAAATATCCATCTCGACCTACGTGAGAAGAGATGTGACAATTTTGGTATCAAAGGTTGCTACACAGTTCGTTAAATTATGTTTATTGTGGAACTTGTATTTCTTGTTGTTTGATGAAACATTTGTTTTATTTTCATTTATTTAATAGTATGCCACCAAGAAGGAATCGAACTAAGGCTCTACTCGAAGAGAGAGCTGGCAAACTAGGTAGTGATTGGGCATAGTTTAGGGGTAGTAGTAATCTTGAATTAGAGTCAGAAGCTACAACTCCTATCATTGAACAACCTCCACCTCTTGCACCCCCTATTGTACTTGTTTTGCAGCTTGATCCGAGGGTTCTTACAAAGACTATAATTTCTACTTTAGCAGCACAAGAATAGAAAAGAAAGCTCAGGGATATCATGGAGCATGAATAGAAGTGTGGGGCACTTGATTTTCATGGTTCTATTGATTCTAGAGAGGCGGACAGGTGGTTGAAAGCAATAGAGAAAGCATTCAACCCACTTGATATGAAAAAACCACAAAGGGTTAGTAATGTATATGGTTTACTACATGACACCTCAGATTCTTAGTTTGCTTAAGTAAAGATTCTACATGGGGATCAATTGAATTGACAAGTGTTCAAGACATAACTTTGTAGAGAATATTAGACAGATGCATTTAAGGTAGAGAGACAAAATGAGTTCATTGCCTTAAAATAAGGGAATATGACGGTACGGGAGTATATTGATAAATTTGAAAATCTATACAAGTATGCTTCTGACATAGAGTAAATCAAAGAGAAAGAGAGTAAATCAAAGATTCCAGCCTCGACAACGAAATAAAAAGTATTCAGTAAGGGACCCGACATATCACAGTAGAGGACCTTTGTCATTACTAGGCATTTATAGACCACAACCTGAAGTTAGTCAAAGTTTAGTGAGACAACTAATGGTTAGTGCAAGTAGTGCAATTAGGAGGTCTACACCTTATGCTAATTGTGGCTACATTCACGAGGGAGGAGATTGTAGGAAAAGATCCATTCAGTGTTTTGACTGTGGTGGATCGGGACACATTAGAAGGGATTGTCCCAACATTGTACAATTTGGTATTAATGTTGGTAGGGGAGCACAGATTGTGGTTAGCAAAGGAGGTAGGGCTCTTGGCATTAGTAGAGGCTCAGGTAGAGGTTCTAGAGCTAGTGTTAGTAGAGAGAGTGGTGTATCCAGATTGACACATCTTATTCAACACACAAATAGAGAGGCCTTTAGTACAATCTAGAGTATTTACAATGAGACAACATGGGGTAGCATCATCGATTGATGTCATTTCTGGTAGGTTAACAATCTTTGGTAAGAATGCATAAGTTCTTATTGATCCGGGTGCAACTCACTCATTTATTGCTTCATCATTTATATCCTATATACTAAAGGAAAAGAGTGTGCTGAGGTTCTGATATGGACCAACCACTATCACGTGGTTTTAATGAAGATGGACTTGATGAAGATGAGCAAGAGCATGGAAGAGTTCGACCAAAGCTTCAAGCCTAAGATCAAAGTCAAGATATTGAGGCCAAAGATCCAATATAATTGCCTCCAGGCCCAATAACTTGATCAAGATCCAAGAAGTATCAACAAGCCTTAATTCAACACATGTAAGGCCTTATGAATTTGGCCCAAGAGGAATTAGAAGGAGTTCAAGGCTTTAGTTTAAGTGAATTGCCAACTCAACTTAAAATATTACAGGTCCAAGTGTTCAATGGGCTCACTAATCTTCTATTTAGGCTCAAAATGACCAAAACTGTTGATTTAGAGCATATAAAGACTTCGGGTCTAACTTAGCTTATATTTTAAGGCCCATATGCATGACTTAAGTAAATTAGGGTTTCTTTACTTAAGTTTGGCGGCTACAGATGTTATTTACCCTAGTTAGGACTTTGTTTTACTTTTCTCTTTTTATTAGGAAGGTTATCTTTATCCTAGATGAGATGTAAATCCTTGTTAGTTAAGATTTAGGATTTTCTAAGGCCTATAAAAGGCTAATACGAATTTGATGTGGGAATTAAGTTCAAAATTTGAATGATAATTGGTATTTTTACCTTAAAGCTTGTTTGTTTTGTCTTTCTGTTCTTGTGTAGAATGCATGCTTAAGAAACATTCAAGTAGATTGATCATTTGCTTGTGGAGTGTTTCGAAATTAGGTTTTAGGAACAAGTTTTCTAAATTCTAATTTTCTTGATCATCTTTCTAAGTAATCTATTTTCTAACCTTTTTTAGGGGTTGAACCAAATTGGTTCTTGGGGTTTTCATGTTAATGTGTTGGGAGTCCGCAATTCAAAAAGGGTTCTCAAGCTTATTCATGGGGGACCACTCCTCTTTCTCAAGCTTCATATAGAATGGCTCCAGCTAAGTTGAAAGAGCTGAAGGTACAATTGCAAGAATTACTTGATAAAGGCTACATCAGGCCTAGAGTATATGACCTTAGGGAGCATCGGTTTTGTTTATTAAAAAGAAGGACGGTAATATGAGATTGTGTATTGATTATATACAATTGAATAAGGTGAAAGTTCGTAATAAATATCCATTACCATAGATTGACGATTTATTTGATCAACTATAAGGAGCTCAGGTATTTTCTAAGATTGATTTAAGATCCGAGTATCACCAATTGAAGATTAAGGAAGCAGATGTTCCAAAAACAACATTTAGAACTTGATACGGCCATTATGAATTTTTAGTGATGTCGTTTGGGTTAACTAATGCTCCAGCTGCATTCATGGACTTGATGAATGGGGTATTCAAGCCTTATTTAGACATCGTAATTGTGTTTATAGATGACATTCTGGTGTATTCATGAACAGAAGAGTAACATGCAAAGCACCTGACGATTGTATTACTAGTGTGAGTTTTGCCTGGAGAAAGTAATATTTTTAAGGCATATCATTTCATCCAAAGGAGTATATGTTGATCTGAAGAAAATTAAAGTGATCGTTAGTTGGAAACAACCTACCAATGTGCATGAGGTACGTAGTTTTTTAGGATTAGCAGGCTATTATAGGAGGTTTGTGCAAAACTTCTCTATCGTTGCTTTACCTTTGACAAATTTATTGAGGAAGAATGTGAAGTTTGTTTAGAATAAATGCCAAGGCAGTTTTAATAAACTGAAGGCATGCTTCACTTCAGTACCAGTGTTGACACTATCAATGATAGGGTCTAAGGTTTCTATTGACTTGGTTCTAGATAAATGTTGGGCAATGAAATCAAACTTTCATATGGGTTTAATTCTTTGATATAGGTTGGGTTCGTATCATAAAAGACTCCATTGTATTCAGAAAAACAGTGTTTGAACTCACTACGACAAAAGTCGTGGCTACTTCAAACCAAAAAGGGGCCTCACTCTTCACCAATTTAATGTTTGCCTCATCCTCATCATCATTAACGATTTCTTCAATTTTAAATTCACACAAGGACAGCAAAATAATCTCTTTCTCACCATCTTCAACCATTATGTCTTTAAAATTTTCATTGACTTCAATAGAGCAATTTACCTCTTTTAAATCATCTTGATTAGTCTTCAGTGTTGGCTTATACTTGGCTTTATTTTGGAGATGCTTAGCATAACTATGAATCGGCTCCTTTATTTCTACAAAATTATGCATAATCGAATCAAGGTTGCTCCTTAAAGATTTTAGATCTTTTGAAAATTCATCATTCAAATTTTGATGCAATTATCTTTCCAACTTCTTTGTTTTAGGTTTAGGATTATAAAAATTTCGCTGAAACTTTTCATAATGATTATCTTTCTTTTGTCCCCACAATCTATCATAAGATTGATAAAGAAGATCTCGACGTCCTTTAGCAGATTCTTCTTGACAAAACATCTCACATAACTCACATGTTTAGCACTTAAACTCTACTATTCTTATAAAGATTAAATCAATTAATTATCATACAATCAAAGTTATAACTATTCAATGACTAATGAATCAAACTTAAAACACACATAAGAACACAAAAATATGAAAACTAAACTAGACTTAATGAACAAGATTAAGCCTATACACAATGAAAGACACAAGAAAAAACATAATAAAAGACTAACTAAGCTTAATAAGTGAAGAAAACAAAAGACAAAAATTCTTTTTTATATTTGATCATTTGATCTTTTTGTTGGCTCTTTCTCCTTCTTCTTTTTTTCTGAATGCATTTGACTAAAGAATTTGGAACAAGTAAAGATGTGACTAGAACAATTAATTATAAACAATCATAAAACAAATTTAAATAAGATCACAAGAACGAAACTGATTTTTTATTAACTTGAACGAATTTTAGATAAAGAAGAATGACCAAAAAAATAACAAAGAATATGCGAAAATTAAAGATACATAACCTGATTTTGAAGCCAAAGCTCTGATACTAAATGATATGAACCTAACTATATTAAAGGATTAAACCCGTATGCAAGTTTGATTTCATTGCCCAAGATTTATCTAGAACCAAATCAATGGAAACCTTAGACCATTCAATTATATTAAACTATCAAACCTAAGGTATTAGAGGTAGAAGACGCCACAATTTAGTATAGATTCTAAATTGATAAGTCGGATTTGAACACTACAAACAATGAATCGTTTGATAAGTTTGAATTAGCTTTAAACAAGAACTACAAATAGAGTATAAACTCACAAAATATATTAATCATCAATCAATGAACTTGAAAATTCGTATTAGGCATTTATAGCCTTTAGAAAACCCTAATTATAAGCTATTAAGGAATTACAACTCAAATAGGATAGAGATAAACATCCTAACTAAAAGAGATAGCTAAAAACAAAGTCCTAATACTCCTAAAATACTATGTAGTCGCCCATTAGGAGTAAGAATCCCTAGTTTCTTTAAGTCACAAATATGGGCCATCTTTGGTGGAGCTAAATAGGCCCTAACTCCCTTATATGCTCCTTTATGCTCATTAAGCCCATATTAGATTCATTCAAGGCCAATAAACTGAATTAGATTAATGAGCCTTGAATTTGAATCCAACTCTTCAAGTTTTGATGTGTCCTTAGCCCAAATGTATTGAATAATCCCATTAAGAGCTTCTTTTATCTTCTTAGCCTTGGACATTATAATCGGGTCTGCATGGATATGAAGTGGATCTCGAATCCTAGTTGATTAGGATTTTCAATGTCACTTGAATTCTTGATGTCATTTAGACTCATAATATCATTAAGACTCTATGTTAGAGTAGAACTCCTAGTTAGAGTAGGACTCCTTGTTGAAGTAGGACTTCTTGTTAAAAGAGGATTCTTTTAACTAGTAGGATTTGCATCATTAGGATTTGTTATTAGAGTAGGATTTCTTGTGCTAGATGGGTTCTTATCATTCCCGCTTGTATTACGCTTGGATTTGTTGAAAATAACATCACTTCTCCCTAATACAGATGGATTTACGTCTCTTCCTGCTTGATCATCAAGCTAAGCTCCAATGCCAATGGTCAAGCTTGTCAATTTTGTTCCCATGATTCCTTACACCAATCCTTATGTCATTAGGCTTATGTGCAAAGGAACAAAGAATTACGAAGATCCTAATGGTGCTAATCCTGAATCAGAATATTTGGGCATGTCTCGATATCAATACTGGATCAACTAATTTTGTTTCTTTGCATTTGTCCAAGCATTGGACCGGTATCTAAGATTCCTATTTGAAGTAGGATTCCTAATTGGAGTAGGACTCCTCGACTAGGACTGTCACAACCCGATCTGTAGACTCGTGACTAGCACTAGGGAATGAGTAGGCTTAAGGCCATCAAAACCCGTGGTAACCCTAATTAATCGACAATTCAAATATAGATACATATATATACTGTTAAACCAGCCCAACATGCCATTCACAAATCTCCAACTGGATGCTAGCAACATTCCATAACTTGTTACAGACCAAATTCAAACATAATATGCCCAGTACACTACTGTGGAGAGTCTAGAATTTTAAATAGTTCAAAATGCAAAAATAGAAATTAGTTACAATAAGCCTGAAGGAGAAGGAAGTCGGGCTGCCAAGCGAAAGACGACGGAGAATCTAACTGTCACCTGAAAAATATAAGATTGAGACTGTCAGCCTCGAGATTGAGTTAAAATCATATAATCCTATAACAAATACAGTCATCTAAATAAAATATTTATTTAATTAGAATAACATATTATATTATATTAAAACACGTGTCATGCCATAATTCAGAAAAATACAATTTAAATGCTTATGAGACGAGTGCCTCAAGAGAATCCTAACCCCAATACTAACAGTCTTTCGGCTCTCTTATTCCAATAGGCTAGCGCCCAGAGAGCGAAGCTTAACCAGGGTCCTTAAAGCTACCCTGGTCACTTGATTCCCAAATAAGCCAGCGCCTAGAGAGCAACGCTCGACCAAAGACTTTCCTCTGATAGTCAAATTTTCATTGCCCCGAGAGTTGTGTAATAATAATAATAATAATAATAAAATAACAATAAATATGATAGCAAAAATTATGATAATAATAATATTAATGATATTGATAATAACGAAAATAAATTTACTAATAATAATGCTAATAATATTCATAATAATTATTAATCAAATAAAATTACTCATAATAACGATAATAATAATCATAACATATATTAATCAATTAACATCGCATTTAATTTGGACATGACAAAAATACAGTTGATTATATGACTTTAACTCACAGTTTTACCACGCTCTGCAGTCTGCTTCTACGCCTTGGGTGGAGCTGGCTAGACGGACGAATTATCTATTCACAAAATTACTCAATTAATAAGATATTCTTAATTTTTCCTAGGCCTTATACTCCTAGATTAGACTGACTAAGAAATTCATACTCAGAAATTCTAACGAAAATTCGGCAGAATCTTCTCTAAAATATGGATGTTTACCCCCTGTATAATGGATCCAGAACCTACTAGAAACACTTCAAATATTTCGCAATTAATTAACGGGAGTCGGGCCACCCAAACTGTATTATTTTCTCCCGACTCTGCAAATACATCTACCACAAAACAAAACAATAATTAATCATACTAATTAATCTGTAATATTTATATCTAAGTCATAATCAATTAAATCTAATTAAATTAAATTATTTATAATTGATAATTAATAGGAGTAATATTTTCTAAAATTATAAAATAATTTTTAAGGTCCAAATAAAATTATACCAAGCAGAAAATCCAAAATTCTGCGCGCCTAGAAAATACCAGGGTTTGAAAGGCAGTATTGCAAACGGTGTCGGATTTCGAATCTGAGAGCGCCTACGTGAAGCTTGATTTGTAGAGAGTCTGAAAAAGTAACTGCTTTAGTTAGAAACTCACCGGAAGCCACCAGATCATGGTCTGAAAATCTCGACTCCAGCGAGGCTGCACACTGCTGCCGGTGGGGATGACGTGGCTGGGAAGCTCGGCTCGGGGGATTTTAACGGTGGGGATCTCATTATTGGCGTTGGGCGAGCAAAGGGATGGTGACAGGAGGTTGTTTCGGCTACTACAGCTCCTCTTTCCCACGCTTGACTTTGGCAGCAAGGGGGGAGGATGGAGAAGGCGGCGTCAGTGAGGGAGGAGGAGAAAAAAGAGGGAGTGCCAGCGGGTGTAGGTGGTGGCAGGCGCGGTAAAGAAGGGAGGTGACGATGGGGGGGAGAGAAAGGAGGAGGAAGAAGAAGAAGAAGAAGATGAAAATAAAGAAGAAAGGAAAAATAATTTCCCTTTTTTTTATTATTATTTTATTTAAGTTTTAGGGTATTACAAGGACTTCTAGTTCAAGTAGGATTCCTAGTGGGAGTAGGATTTCTATTTGGAGTAGGATTCCTAGTTAGAGTAGGATTCCTTGTCCTTGTAGGATTCGCATCAAGAACTCTTACTTAACTAATCTAATCTAATATGAGTTTCTTTACAAGCTTAAGAAACTCTAACATCTAACCAAATTGGATATTAAGAGCTAAACAAAGCCTTCATAAACTTGGACTTTAAGAACATTAAATAAATTCCATTTAGCTTTCATAAACTTGAACTTTAAGAACATTACACAGAGCCCATTATTTGTGAATTTCATTTGGGCTGAATTCTATTGGACTTCCATTGTTATCCCACTCTTGCATATAATCAGTTAAGGACTTTCGAAGCTTCTTAGCCTTTGACGTTGTAATTGGAGTTTGTGGCAAATTTAATAGATCCTTCCTTGTTTCTTTCTTGTTGCTCTTGTCATCAAGCCCAACCAAATCAACATCTTTAAGACTTAGCTGATCTATATCATTCCCTCATTCTTTAGAATGATTCGTCCTCGAATCAAACTCATCACCTATATCAAAAGGACTCAAATCAACAACATTAAATGTGCCACTCACATTGTACTCACCTTGTAAATCAATTTTGTAAGCATTGTCATTGATCCTCTCAAGTACTTAAAACGGTCCATCACCCTTGGACTTAGCTTTGCCTTTTCTTTATTTAGGAACCTTTCCTTGCGAAAATGCACCCAAACCCAATCACCAAGTTAGAATACCATTGGCCTTCTTTCGTTGTTAACCCTTTCGGCTACTCTAGAATTTTGCTTTTCAATCCTCTCTCTAACTTGTTCATATAGTCTTTTAACCAAATTTACCTTAGAAGAACCATCAACAATAGCAAGCTTGTTAAGCGGCAAAGGAATTATATCAATAGGAGTTAATGGGTTAACACTATAAACAATTTTAAATGGAGGACAATGTGTAGTGCTATGAACAACCCTATTGTATGCAAACTCCACAAATGGCAATAGATCCTCCTAAGATTTAAGATTCCTATAAATTAAGGAACGAAGCAACTGAACCAAAGTTCTATTAATAACTTCAATTTGTCATCTGTTTATGGATGGAAAAAAATTTAAGATATGCCAAAAAATTTAAAATTTAACAAACCCATAACATATGACAAAAATGACTTAAGAATTTAACATCCCTATCACTTACAATGGTTCTTGGAACTCCATGCAATCACAAGCTTCCTTAATAAACAATTCAGCAATATAAGTAGCATCATCGGTTTTATAGCATGGTATAAAGTGAGACATCTTACTGAACCGAACCACAACAAAAAATATACTATCTTGGCCCTTCTTAGTCCTAGGCAATCGAAGTATAAAATGCATAGATAAATCTATCCAAGGAATAGCAGGAATAGGCAAAGGAGTATATAACTCGTGGGGTTGCAATTTAGACTTAGCCTTTAAACACATAATGCATCAGCCTCATACTTTATTCACATCACGTTTCATGCAAGGCCAAAAGAAATGTTTAATCAGTATGTCATAAGTCTCATGCAAAGAACAATTAGGAATGCATAGGCAATTATTTTTGAAAAGATATCCATCAAACACATAGAAATCCTTAAAAATAGCCCCATTAGCAAAAGTATTAAATACATTACCAAAGTCACTATCATTCAAATATAACTCCTTAATAAACTGAACAACTTACAATTAAGAGTATTAAGGAAAGCATACCTTCGAGATAATGCATTAGCAACCATAGTCTCCTCACATTTCTTATACTTGATCATATATGGAAATGTCTCAATGAACTCCATCCACTTTGCATGTCTTCGGTTCAACTTGTCTTGCCTCTTGAGATGCTTCAAACTCTTATGATTTGTATATATTACAAACTCCTTAGGTCAAAGGTAGTGTTGCCATGTTTGCAAAGCACAAACCAAAGCATAAAGATCTTTATCATATGTTAGGTACCGAAGTGCTGCCCCATTTAACTTTTCATTAAAATAGCAAATGAGCCTTTGTTCTTGCATCAAAATAGCCCAAACATCAATGCCACTAGCATCACATTCAATCTTAAAGGCTTTTTCAAAGTTAGGTAAAATCAACAAAGGAGCATTATACAATCTATCTTTAAGCAAATTAAAAGCATTTTCTTGTGCATCATCCCAATTAAACTGAACATTCTTCTTGACAATCTCATTTAATGGTGCAGCAATGCTACTAAAGTTCCTAATGAACTTTCTATAAAAACTAGCAAGACCATAAAAACTCCTATCTTGGCTAATGTTGGTAGGTGTCGGCCATTCCTTAATAATTTTCACCTTTTCCTCTTGAACATCTAAACCTTTAGAACTAACAACAAAACCTAAAAATATGACACCATCCATGCAAAAGCTACACTTCTTTATATTACCAAACAATTTTTCTTTTCTAAAAACTTCTAAGACCCTACGCTCATGTATAACATAATCATCAAAAGACTTAGAATAGATTAGAATATCATCAAAATATACAACTATAAATTTACTGAGAAATTCACGTAATACATGGTTCGTCAACCTCATGAAAGTACTAAGTGCAGTAGTAAGCCTAAATGGAATTACAAGCCTCTTATAAAGACCATACTTGCCCAAATGGCATTATAAGCCTCTCACAAAGACCATACTTGGTCTTCAATGTTGTTTTCCACTCATCTCCAATTTCATGCAAATTTGATAATATCCTAAATGCAAATCAATCTTAGTAAAGTAACATGCACCATGAAATTCATCAAGCATATCATCTAACCTAAGGATATGATGATGATACTTTACCGTTATTTTATTAATTGCACGATAATCCATACACATTCTCCAAGTGCCATTCCTCTTTGGAACCAAAATGACCGGAAAAGAATAAGGACTTAAGCTCTCTCCCATATACCCTTTAGACATCAATTCATCCACTTGCCTTTGAAGCTCCTTTGTCTCCTCAAGATTACTTTTATAGGCTGGTCTATTTGGTATGGCAGCCCTGAAGTGAAGTCTATTTGATGCTCAATCCCTCTTTGAGGTGGTAAACCACTTGGCATCTCCTTGGGAAAAACATCAACAAATTCATGCAAAAGGTTAACGAATGTACTCAATAAGGAAAGACCAAGTTTAGTAGTGTTCAAGTAAACATCCTTATAAGTAACTATAAACAACAACTTACTTGAGTGAAATGCATGTCTTACCTCACTTTCTCTAGCCAAAAAGCTCCCCTTTTTTTATTTTCTCTCTAGGGCAAACCTCACTCTCTTTTGTATCTTTAACACTCCTTGATTTTTCTCCCTTAATTTTGCTACTTTTAGCCTTGCTCCTTTCCCTTTCCATTTTACATTGGTCATCATACATTTCTTTTGGAGAAAGATGTATAAATGTGACTCTTCTCCCATCTTTTATAAAAGAGTATCTATTAAAGAACCCATCATGGATAGCCCTTCTATCAAATTGGCATGGCCTACCAAGTAAGATATGGCCAGCATGCATTGGTACTATATCACATAGCACTTTATTTGAATGCCTCCCAATAGTGAAAGTCATAATAACCTGCTTATTCACTTTTATCTCACTACAGTTGTTTAACCATATTAACTTATAAGATTTTGGATGTGGAATGAGATTCAATCCCAATTTCTCTACCATCAAAGTGCTAGCAACGTTTGTACAACAACCAATTATCATTCAAATTCAACTTAATTCTATACATCAATATTTGTACTAACCTTATGTAGGCCTTAGAAAACCCTAAATCTTAACTAATAAGGATTTACATCCCATATAGGATAAAGATAACATTCCTAACTAAAAGAGATAACTAAAATAAAGTCCTAATTAGGTTACAATACTTATCACTCACATCATTCCTTTCTTTTATATTTTTTGTCTACCCTTGTGTTTAAATCAATTTGGTTTGATCCTTAAGCTTAGTGATGTGCGTAAAATACACACATCTAAATGGGGTTTTTAAGATTGATTTTATGGACATTTGGATGTGAATTGGTCACAACACTCACCCTATACATATGTTTGTGTGCATTAGGTCCAAAAGAGGTCAAAGGATGAAAAAGGAAAGAATTGGAGCATAATTGGACGTCGAAGCTGCCGAAACGAGCTAAGTACGAGCATGAGGAAGCTGAACATGGCCGTGTTCTCAACACGGTCACAAACATGGGCCGTGTTACCAACACGAGGACAAACACGGCCGTGTTAGACATCAAAGAAGAAGTACATTCTAGGGAGCACGGCCACAGAGAGTAACACGGCCAGGAACACCATCTCGTGTTGAGAATACGGCCGTGTTGGAGGCGACAGGGGGTATTAATTAAAAGAACGAAAAGAAGAGAAGAAGAGGAGGCTAGGGTTAGAACGTCCCAAACCCTAATTTTTCTTTCTCTAAGGGTTTTCTGAGCTGAAACCAAGGGAAAAGGAGACTTGGATCAAGGTTTCAATCAGATTTCCTTGAAGGATCGAAGATTGGGCAAGGTTCGTTGATTGATTTTCAAATCGAGCAAGAGGAACAAGAATCAATTCAATTGGTGCAAAAAGGATTTGGGGCTGTTTACTCTCATCTAAGGGAGTAATCGGGTTTTCTCTACCTTTTTACTTATTGTTGCAATTGAATTTTTGTTTATTTTGAGAATGAACATGATTAGCTAGATTGATTAAATCCATTGGGATTTCTTTACTATGTTGGCTTGATATTATATTGTTCGATTGTTTGAGTTGATTTTGTATTCTTCTTGTTTTCAGTATTAATAAGATCATGCATTATTCATAAGACGTTGTGAATTGTGATGTTTAGATTGCTTTATGAGATTGAGAAATCCGTTTGGCAATTGGAATTTTGAATAACAAGAACTGGTTAATAATCGCTTAGAGATAAGGATAATTAACTAGCCGGATTAAGAATTAACCAAGCTTAATAGAGGCGGATTAAAGCTTAATGCTAATTTAAGAATCAATCGTTAGGAAGAGATTCCAACTTTAGGTTATTAAGTTTAGGAATTCGGTTATCTCGAGAGAAAGATTGATTAGAATAAATCCACGGGTAGTATAATTAGACTCACTGATCCTTTATCTTTTGTTCGGATGCCAACTAGTTTAGATTCCCTTTGGGTTTTTCTTCTTGTCTTGATTATTTCGCTTATCAATTACTCCTGCATCTCCCTTAGGACTTAGCTCGTAGTTAATAG
Source organism: Ricinus communis (assembly GCF_019578655.1). Lineage (NCBI taxonomy): Eukaryota > Viridiplantae > Streptophyta > Magnoliopsida > Malpighiales > Euphorbiaceae > Ricinus > Ricinus communis. The sequence goes on from NC_063258.1 coordinate 12,090,625, forward strand.
TTAGTTTAGAATTTATTCATCGTCCATTTTAGGTTAATATAACAAAGAACAAAGGAGTAACTCTGGGCTTTCGCTTTCCCGAGGAATACGACCTTGATACTCGCCATCAGTGCTAGACTGCATCGATAGGTACACTGCCTTAGATTGTAGCTAACACGAGTAGCACACATCACTTAGCCATATGGAAGAGAATAAAAAACTTGTGATTTCTTTTCTTATCGGATCCAAAATCTTACATATGTTCTTATTTTGCTCTTGTCTTTTGTGCCTCTCTTTCTAACCTTTGTCTAGTATGATGGTTTGGTTTTATTTGGGGAGTATAAACACGTGTGTTGAGTGAAAGCGCATGGAAGCGACAATCATAGACACTGATAAAATGCTTGGACAAATGCGAAGAAAGAAGATTAGTTGATCGTTTATTGATATCATTCTCTAAATGATCACAAACGAATCTTCTAGAGGAAAATTAAAACATGCCTAATATTCCAATTCTGGATTTGCACTATTGGAATCTCCATCATTCCTTATTCCTCTAGGCACGATGACTTTTGATGACACAAGGATTGGCGTAAGGAATCATGGGAACTTAATTGACAAGCTTGACTAGCGGCATTGGGGCTTAGATTGATGATCAAGCAGGATGAGACATAAATCCACGCCATAAGAGAGAAATCATTCTTTTTATTAATCCAAGCGTAATACAAGCGGCAATGCAAGCATTTTGATACTTAGGATGCATATAATGAAGTAATTTGGATCGAAGTATTATTAGAAAGGCCCACACGAATTTCCCATTGTTTTTATGAAGTTGGCTCATAGAAGTTGGGACTATAAGAGTTGTTAACCAGTTAATTACTCTGTAGTACTACAAAAGTCGCATGCAACTTAATACTTGAGGGTAGTGAGCATATTATTTGAGTTTTCTACCTTGTAGAAAATCAAGATATCAGTTCTTTCGAGAACTTTACAAACTTATCGAGACTCATTCTAACTAAAATAGACTTATCATTTACGTCCTTCCTTTCTTTTGTGTTCTTTGTCAACTGTTGCGTTTAAGTTAATTCGATTTGATACTTTCACTTAGCAAAAAGAATAAAGAACTTGTAGTTTCTCTCCTTATCAAATTTGAAATCCCACTTATGTTCTCATTTTGTTCATTTTTTTGTTCCACTCTATTTAATCTCTGTATGGTTTGATGGTTTGATTTTATTTGGTGAGAATAAATACGAGTGTTAATTGAAAGTGCATGGAAGCGGCAATCATAGGCACTAATACAATGCTTGGACAAATGCGAAGAAAGAAAATTAGTTTATTGAGTATTGATATCATTATCAGAATGAGCGCAGAAAAATCTTATGGAGGAAAGAGTTAACGCCGAGGGTCAAGGCACGCCCCAATATACCAATTCAGGATTTTCACCATTGGGATCTCCAATATTCCATGTTCCTCTAGGCACGAGGTCTGCTGGTGACATAAGGTGATATGGCCATGGAAAATCTATTGAATAAAACCAATATCAATCCATTTTGAGGATCTATCAAGAACAAGATAAAGAATACACAACTAAGAACTCACTGCAATCTATTGAAGAAACCCTTAGCTATCAATGAACAATCAACAAAGTTGCAATGTTCAGAATAATAAGTATTTGCAAGAACTTAGAAACAGAACACTCTCAAGCATCAAATCATAATCAAAGTTAAAGTCTTATAAGATGATAACCCTTAAGTATTTATAGTGAATCCTTAGGGTTTAAACAAACTAATGAGTGTTGTCTCAAATGCAAGGGGTGGTCCACACTTAAAAATAATCTAATAAACATAACTAGAGGCCCGAACTAAACAAGTAATGAAAAAAGCACCAAAAAATAGAGTTTTAAAGTAATAAAACACTCAAGGGCCAAAATACATATGAAGTTAAATAAGGAGTAGTTTCGCTGCAAAGGAGTCGAGTTTCTTGAAGCCCATTCTCATTAACTTGATTCATCAAGACATAGTCTAGCTCATTGGGCTTGTTTGAGGCTTGTTCTTCCATAATATGAGTTGTCACCAAGCCTTGAGAAAATAAGGCCATTGCATCCTTAAGCTTCTTGGCTCTTGCTCTTGTGATTGGACCATTCCCCATATATAGAGGATCTTACTGAGATGGGTTTGTAGGAGCACTAGGATTTCCATTATTCCTTCCTTCCTCAAGTGAATTCATCCTCGAATTAGCATTTTCAAAATTAATAGGAGATAAATTAGAAACATTAAAATTGCACTAACATTATACTCATTTGGATGGTCAAGTTTGTAAGCATTATCGCTAATCCTAGCAACCACTTGAAAGGGTCCATCTTCTCTTGCTTACAACTTAGAATGCCTTTAAAGAGGAAACCCGTCCTTGTGCATATACAGCGACACCCTATTACTAGGTTCAAACACAACTTGTTTTCAACCTTTGTTGTGATGACACGCGGCTTGCTCATTTCTCTTCTGAATTTACTGCCTTACCTGTCATGAACTTGTCTAATATATTTGGCCTTCTTGGAACCATCCAAGTTAGAATGCTCTTATAATGGCAAAAGTAATAAATCCAAAGACGTTAGTGGGTTAAAACCATAAACAACTTCAAAAGGGCTACAATGAGTAGATGAATGCACACTCCTATTATATGCAAACTCTACCTGAGGTAAGCAATCTTCCCAAGGTTTGATATTCTTTTTTATAATAGCATGCAATAACTGTCCTAAGGCCCTATTAACCATTTTAGTTTGACATCCGTTTAAAGGTGATAAGTAGTAGAAAATAATAGTTTAGTACCTAACTTAGTCCACAACATCTTTTAAAAATAGAACAAAAATTTTGCATCCCTATCACTAATAATAGTGTTAGGCATGCCATGCAAACATACTACTTCTCTAAGGAATAAATCAGCAATATATGATTCATCATCGGCTTTATGACATGCAATACAGTGTGCGAGTTTACTAAATCTATCAACCACCACATAAATACTATCATTGCCACGCCTAGACCTTGGCAATCCTAAGATAAAATCTATAGAAACATCAATCTAAGGTGAAATAGAAATAGGCAATGGCATATACAATCCATGGGGCTTGCTTTTAGACTTAGCACGTAAACAAACAACACAGCTGGCACAGTATTTCTCAACATCAACATGCATTTTCAACCAATAAAAGTGCTCATGCAATATATTTAAAGTGATAGGAACACCAAAATTCCCCATCAATCCTCCCTCATGCTATTCTTTTAAAAATAATCTACGCATAGAACAATTAGACACATATAATCGATTATCCTTCAACAAGTAGCCATCATGTCTGTTGTATTTATCAAAAGCCCCATGCTTGCATGCATCATATACACTTCCAAAATCAGATCATCAAAATAATGTTCTTTAAGCAATTCTCCAATTAATTTAGAATAAAGTGTGTTAATCAAGGCATACCTACTAAAGAGTGCATCAGCCACCACATTATCCTTACCCGGTTGGATATCAAGAGTCAAAAACTAGTTAATGTGAAGAGTTCTTTTGAATATCATACTAGGAAAAGTCTATAAATGAACTCCAAGTTGCATGCCTTTTGTTTAATTTATTTTGACCCTGCAAATGCTTTAAGCTCTCATGATCAATATAAATTACGAACTCCTTAGGCAATAAATAATGTTGCCATGTCTTCAACGCCCGCACCAATGCAAACTTCTTCTTATTGTAGGTGGATAGTAAAAGCTTGCACCATTAAGCTTTTCACTAAAATAGGTAATTGGCGTACCCTCTTGCATCAATACAGCTCTAATTCTAACACTAGATGCATCATATTCAATCTTAAAAGTAGAATCAAAATTAGGCAAAGCAAGTAAAGGAGCATTAATCAATTTATCTTTCAAAACTTGAAATGCTCTAACTTGTGCCTCTCCCCATTTAAAACCTACACGCTTCTTAATAACCTCAATTAAAGGGGCAGCAAGGGTAGAAAAATCCCTAACAAATCGCCTATAGAAGCTAAAATCTCACCTCACTCACACTATTAGGTGTGGGCTAAAAAGCATTAACCTCTAGCTTTTCTTTATCTACCTCTATCCTAGCACTAACAGCAAATCCAGGAAAAACTACCTTAGGAGTGCAAAAGTTACGGTTGCCAAGATTAGTATAAAGCTTTTCTTTTTGCAAGACATCAAATAAAGTCCTAAGATGCTCTAAGTGCTCATGTGTAGGTTGTGCAGAAGAAATGAGGCATGGCAGTAGTTGCAATGAGAAGGATGAGTTGATACCCACACGGAGGCTTAATGATGCAACTCAGAAGGATCACTTCCCTCTTCCTTTCATTGATCAGATGTTAGAGAGATTGGCATGACATATGTCTTACTGTTTCCTTGATGGTTTTTTAAGATATTTTCAGATTCTAATTGCACCTGAAGACCAAGAGAAGATGAATTTCACCTGCCCCTGCATGACTTTTGCTTATAGACGGATGCCTTTTGCAATGCGCCGACTACTTTTCAGGTTGTATGATGGCCATTTTTGATGATATGATTGAGGAGTCAATGGAGGTATTTATGGATGACTTTTCTGTTTTTAGTAATTCCTTTTCTCACTATTTGGAAAATTTAGAACACATGTTAGCTAGGTGCATTGATGCTAACTTGGTGCTGAATTGGGAAAAGTGTCATATTATGGTGAGAGAAGGAATTGTTCTAGGGCATAAGGTTTCATATGTAGGGATGAAGGTTGATAGAGCTAAAATAGAAACCATATATAAGCTGCCACCCCTTAGTGCTGTTAGGACTTTCTTAGTTAATGCTGGGTTCTATAGAAGGTTTATTAGAAATTTCTCTAAGATTGCTAGGCCTCTTACTCAATTACTAGTTAAGGATGCACCTTTCATTTTTTATGATGCATGTTTATCTTCTTTTGAGCTATTGAAGAAACTATTGACCATAGCCCCTTTCATGGCTTAGCCTGATTAGGGACTGCCCTTTGAACTATTGTGCGATGCTAGTGATTATGCAGTTAGAGCTATACTTGGACAGAGGTTTGATAAGAAGTTCCAACCCATTTTCTATGCTAGCAAGAGTTTGACAGGAGCCCAAGAGCATTACACTACTACAGAGAAGGAGTTGCTGGCTGTTGTTTATGCCTTCGACAAATTCAGATCATAGCTCGTCTTATCAAAGACCATCATCTTTGCTAACCATTTAGCTTTGAGGTATTTGCTTAATAAGCATGATGCTAAGTCGAGATTGATCAGATGGATTTTATTATTACAGGAGTTCGACATTGAGATCAGAGATAAGAAGGGTGTAGAAAATTTAGCAGTGGATCACTTATCCAGATTGGAGAATCCGAGCTTGGAAGCACTTGATGAGAGCACGATAGATGATCGATTTCCAGAGGAGCACTTGTATTCATTAAAGGTATATTATGATTCTCTTTGGTTTTCTAATTATGCTAACTACCTTATGGCTAGGGTCTTACCAAAAGGTATGATTTATCAGCAAAAGAAGAAATTCTTTGCTGATTTGTAATACTACATTTGGGAAGACCCCTTCCTATATCGAGTATGCGCAGACCAGGTCATTCACCGATGTGTTTATGGCAAAGAGAGTCTCCAGATTTTGAGGCACTGTCATGAGGGAGACACAGAAGGCCATCAAGCAGTGAACCATACTGCTAGGAAGGTGTTGGATGCAGGCTTTTATTGGCCCACTATCTTCCAGGATGCTAGGACATTTGTTCAGGTTTTGCGACGCTTATCATCACTCAGGTAACATCTCTGCCCTCGATGAAATGCCCCAAACTAGTATGCAGACTATTGAGATATTTGATGTTTGTGGTATTGACTTCATGGGACCCTTCCCTTCTTCAAATGGCAATAAGTATATCCTTTAGAAAATCCTAATTCTAAGCTATTAAGGAATTACAACTCAAATAAGATAAATATAAACATCCTAACTGGAAAAAAGATAACTAAATACAAAGTCCTAATACTCCTAAAATACTATGTAGCCAACCATTAGGAGTAAGAAACTTTAGTTTCTTTAAGTCATTAAGCCCAAACTCCTATGTGCTCCTTTATGTTCATTAAGCCTATATTAGAATTAGTCAAGCCCAATAAACTGAACTAGATTAATGAGCCTTGAATTTGAATCCAACTTTCAAGTCTTGATGTGTACTTAGCCCAAATGTCTTGAATAAGCCCATTGAGACCTTCTTTTATCTTCTTAGCCTTGGACCTTGTAATTGGGTCTCCATGGATGTAAAGTGGATCTTGAATCCTAGTTGGATTAGGATTCCCAATGTCACTTGAATTCTTGATGTCATTTAGACTCCCAGTATCATTAAGACTCCTTATTAGAATAGAACTCCTAGTTAGAGTAGGAATCCTTGTCAAAATAGGATACTTGATTTCCCGCAAGGTAGAAAACTAAAATAATATGCTCACTAGCCTCAAGTATTTAGTTACGTGTAGTTTTTATAGTGTGAAAGCCCTAATTCCATATGAAGAAGAAATAAGAAGCTAAATATGAATAAATAAATAAACAAAGATGAATAAACTAAAGTCAAATAAAGAACCGGAGAGGAGTTGACTGGTCAACAGCTTTCTTTGTCCCAAATTTTGTGAGCCAGCTTAACAAAAGCAAGGGAAAATCTGCAAGGGCCTACCTAATAACAACCCGACCCAAATTACTTCTTTATATGCATCCCAGACATCAAAACTCTCCCATTCTCACTAGTACTACACTTGGATTAACTGAAACTCATATGATTTCTCACTATCACGCATGGAATTACGTCTCATCTTTTTTTATCATCAACCTAAGCCCGAATGTTTCTAGTCAAGCTTATCAATTACATTTCTATGATTCCTTATGCAAATCCTCACATCATCAGGAGTCCTCGTGCCTAGAGGTACAAGGAACAAGCCTCAATTCTCATCGTTCCTCTTTTCCCCTACAAGTTTGGTTTGCAATCATTCGAAAAATGATGTCAATACTCGATTAATTAATTTTCTTTCTTCGCTTTAGTCCAAGTATCGAATCGGTGCCTATGATTGCCACTTCTATGAGCTTTCTCTCAACAGTCGTGTTTATGCTCTCTAGATAAAACCAAATTATCATACTAGAGAAAGAGAAGTAGAATGGTCAACAACTCTCATAGTTCCAAATTTTATGAGCTAGATTAACAAAAATAGGGGAGAATTTATATGGGCATACCTAATAACACTTCAATCCAAATTACATAATTATATGCATGCCAGACATCAAAAAGCACCTAAATTCCAATTTTGAAACACTCTACAAGAAAATGATCAATCTACTTGAATGTTCCTTAAGCATGCATTCTACATAAGAGCACAAAGATAAAGTAAACAACTTTAAGGTTTAATAACCAATTATCATTCAAATTCAACTTCAACTTAATTCCCACATCAAAATTCGTACTAGCTTTTTATAGGAATTAGAAAATCCTAAATCTTAACTAATAAGGATTTACATCTCATGTAGGATAAAGATAACCTTCCTAATAAAAAGAGATAAGTAAAACAATATCATAACTAGGGTAAACAACATGTGTAGCCGCCCAACTTAAGTAAAGAAACCCTCATTTACTTAAGTCATGCATAAGGGCCTTGAAATATAAGCTAAGTTAGGCCCAAAGTCTTCATATGCTCCAATCAACATCATCGATCTTTTTGAGCCAAAATAAAGGATTTATTAAGCCCATTAAACACTTGGACTTGTAATACATTAAGTTGAGTTGGGCTTTCACTTAAACTAAAGCATTGAACTCCATGTAATTCCTCTTTGGCCAAATTCACAAGGCCTTGCATGTGTTGAATTAGGACTTATTGATACTTCTTGGATCTTAATCTAGTTATTGGGCCTTGAGGCAATTGTATTGGATCCTCAATAGCTTGACTTTGATCTTGGGCATGAAGCTTTAGCCAAATTCCTCCATGCTCTAGCTAATCTTCATCAAGTACATCTTCATGAAATCCATGTGATGGTGGTTGGTTGATGTGGGTGGAATTGTACCCTAGTTTTCAAACTAAATATAGAGTGAGCAGGGTGTCGAACTCTAGGAAACTTGGAAAGTTTAATTTAATTATTCTAAAACTAAACTAACATTAATCAATAATTAATAACTACTAATAAAACTGATTAATTAATCTAACAACAATTTCAAGATATGTTTACTAGAACTATAATTAAGAAATGATCAAGAAACTAAGAATTATTATCAACACATGTATTGATTGGAGAATGTGACCTAAAATCCTTAAAAGCAACTCTTATTGTCAATTAAGGGAATTTCCATCTAAAGTCTACAAGCACTCTCATGTCATTTTAGAGATAGACAAAAACCATTAAGAAACATACCAATTCTTTTACCCCTCAAAGCGGATTTCTTATCTTTAGGTACTTTCCTAATCTTTAACTGAATTCAATTGCATTTCCACCAAAAATCCCGACTCTCATTATGAATCTTTGATTAACATATTATATATGGTGATCAAGCATACATAACACAATTAGGCACTCAATTAAACATAAATCAATCATGCATTACTAATAAAATAAAAGTAGTTTACAAGATCAACTCATCCTTGCAATTCTAATAAACAAGGAAGTTAGCCTTGACACATCTTGGATGAAACCAATAAAACAAAAATTACTACACTAAACATCAAGTAAAACAAGTAAATGAAAGGAGAAAAAGGGATAGAAATAATGTATGTAGTGATCTCCAATGTCTTCCAAGTAGTTACTTAAGAAAATGTAGCCTTTACAAGAACTATCTTCCTTTTGCCTCTGTGTTGTCTTCAAATGCACTTAAACTAATATTCTCCTTCTTTTTCCTAATGTTCTGATGTTGTCTCCTTTAAAGAACATAAATAATATTTATATAGGCCTTAGAGTAGGTTACAAATGGTCAAAATTTGTCTCCCAATAGAAATACACCATTCAAAGTGAAAAGACACCATATTGTGTAGGGGCAGGTAAAAAATCAATACGAGTAAGTGGATTAAGATCATATACAATCTTAAATAGAGAGTAATGAGTAGTATTATAAAGAACCCTATTGTATGAAAATTCCACAAATGGTAAACAATCCTCCCAAGTCCTAACATTCTTTTGAATAACCGCCCTAAGCAAAGTAATAAAAGTCCTATTAACTACTTCAGTTTTCTCATCGGTTTGTCGGTGACATGTGATAGAAAACAACAACTTAGTTCCAAGCTTTCCCTATAACACGCTAAAAATGACTCAAAAACTTAACATCTCTATCACTAACAATGCTTTTAGGTATGCCATGTAAACGCACAACCTCTTTAAAGAACAAACCAACAATATTTGTAGCATTATCAGTTCTATAACATGGAATAAAATGAGTCATCTTATTAAATCTATCAACCATAACAAAGATACTATCACGTCCTTTCCTAGTGCTAGGCAATCCAAGCACCAAATCCATAGACACATCAGTCCAAGGTGCACTAGGAACGGGTAATAGAGTATATGAGCCATGTAGTTTTAATATAGACTTAGCCGTTTTACATGTAATGCATTACTCACAAACTTTATTCACATCACATTTCATACCAGGCCAAAAGAAATGTTCAAGCAGCATATCATAGGTCTTATTTACACTAAAATGACCCATTAAAACTCCTCCATGTGCTTCCTTAATCAATAATTCCCTTATAGAACACTTAGGAATGCGAAATCTATTTCTTTTAAATAAGAAATCATCAAACATATAAAAGTCATCTGAAGTAGTCCTATTATCATAAGATGCATAGGTTCCACCAAAATCATCATCATGTTGATACAATTCCTTAATAAACTCAAAACCTAATAGTTTAGAAGTAAGTGAATTAAGTAAAGTTTACCTTCTAGACAATGCATCTACAACCACATTCTCTTTACCTTATCTATTCTTGATCATATATGGGAATTTTTCAATGAATTTTACCCATTTAGCATTCCTTCGGTTTAACTTATCTTGATCCTTTGAGTATTTTAAACTTTCATGTCCGTGTTATCACAAACTCCCTTGGCCACAAGTAATGTGCCATGTTTGCAAAGCTCGAACTAAAGCATATAATTCCTTATCATATGTTGGATACTTCAAAGCTGCCCCACTTAACTTTTCACTAAAATACATTAGTGGTCTTTGATCCTTCATTAAAACAACTCCAATTCCTATATCACTAGCATCACATTCAATTTGAAGGGTCTTATCAAAGTTAGGTAAAGCAAACAAAGGTGCATTACACAATTTATTCTTAAGTTCATTAAATGCATCTTCTTGTGCATCACCCGAATCCAACATTTTTCTTAACTCATTTAACGGTGCAGCTATAGTGCTGAAATACTTAATGAATCTCCTATATAAACCCGTCAATCCATGAAAGCTTTATACTTTACTAGCACTCTTAGGTTCGACCAATCTCTTATAGCTTTTACCTTGTTGTCATCAACTTCAACACCTTGACTGGACAATACAAAACTTAAAAAGATAACCTTTTCCATGGAAAAACTACACTTCTTAAAGTTACCATACAACTTTTCTTTCTTAAGAATACCTAAAAGTGTTTAGCACATGGATAACATGTTCGTCTAAAGATCTAGAATAAATCAAAATGTCATCAAAATAAACAACTACAAATTTACCCAAGTATTCACGCAAAACATGATTCATCAATCTCATGAAAGTACTAGGTGCGTTAATCAGACAAAAAGGCATAACAAACCATTCAGACAAGCCATAGTCTTGTAGTTCTTGGTTTAGTTTTATTCTTATCAATTAAATTTATTTAGGGCAGAATAGTCTTTTTTTTCTATTAGTTGTCTTTTAGGGTTTGTTTTAAGTCTATTTAACTTGAATCAAGCCGTATGTTATATTTAAGTTTTGATTATTAATGCTATTTTATTGTTCTAGAAAACTTTGCTTGAATTCTTGTATTCTTGTTAAATGCAAGATAGGAAATCATCATCTTAGCAACCATACATCCTAATAACTAATGAATTATGATACAAATGGAATGCAAGAAAACACCATCTAATCAAGATGATTCCAAAATCCAAGAATCTCCTTGATGTGTTCTACTTGTGTTAGCTACAATCTAAGGCAGTGTACCTATCAATGTAGTCTAGCACTAATGGCGAGTATCAAAGTCATATTCCTTGGAAAAGTGAAAGCCCAGAGTTACTCCTTTGTTCTTTGTTATATTAACCTAAAATGGGTGATGAATAATTTCTAAACTAACTAATAGCTACAAGCTAAATTCTAAGGGAGATGCAGGAGTAATTGATAACTAAAATAACCAAGACAAGAAAGCAAACCCAAAGGGAACCTAAACTAGTTGGCAATCAAACAAAAGATAAAGGATTGGTGAGTCTAATTATGCTACCCGTGGATGAATTCTTAACCGAATTTGGTTTCTCTCTCGAGATAACCGAATTCCTAAACCTAACAACCTAAAGTTGGAATCTCTTCCTAACGATTGATTCTTAAATTAGCATTAAGCTTTAATCCATCTCTATTAAGCTTTGTTAATTCCTAATTCGGCTAGTTCACTATCCTTATCTCTAAGCGATTATTAACTAGTTCTTGCTATTCAAAATTCCAATTGCCAAATGAACTTCTCAATCACACAAAGCAATCTAAACACACAATTCACAACGTCTCATGAATGATGCATTATCTTATTAATACTGAAGGCAAGAAGAATACAAAACTAACCCAAACAATCCAACAATATAATACTAAGCCAACATAGTAAAGAAATCCCAACGGATTTAATCAAGCTAGCTATTCATGTTCATTATCAAAATACACAAGAATTCAATTACAATAATGAGCAAAGGTAGAGAAAACCCGATTACACCCTTGGATGAGAGTAAACAGCCCCAATTCCTCTTGCTTGAATTGAATCGATTCTTGTTCCTCTTGCTCGATTTGAAAACCTATCAACGAACCCCAACCTTGATCCAAGTCTCTTTTTCCCTTGGTTCCAGCTTAGAAAACCCTTAGAGAGAGAAATATTAAGGTTTAGGACGTTCTCCCCTGCTCTCCCTTTTCTTTCCTCTTTTCTTTCTTTTAATTAATTCCCCATGTCGCCGCCAACACGGCCGTGTTGATGCCCGTGTTCCCAACACAGCCTGGTGTTTATGCCCATGTTACTCTCTGTGGCCGTGCTCCCTAAAAACTTCTTTTTCTTTGATGTTTGATGCACCCAACACGGCCCTGTTGGTGCCCGTGTTGGAAACACGGCCAGTGTTGAAACCAACGCGGCCTTGTTTAGCTTCCTCATGCGCATACTTAGCTTGTTTCGGCAGCTTTGATGTCCAATTATGCTCTAATTCTTCCCTTTATCATTCTTTGACTTCTTTTGAACCTAATGCACACAAACAGACGCATAGGGTGAGTATTGGGACCAATTCACATCCAAATATCCATAAAATCAATCTTAAAAATCCCATTTAGATGTGTATATTTTATGCACATCAAATAACCCCACACTTAGCTCATTGCTTGTCCTCAAGCAATCAAAAGTAAAATAAGGAAAATAAACCACTAAGGAACAGCACTTAAACTGACGGACAAGCTAGAGAGCTCCTGCACATATCCTTAACAAGCGTAAGTCAAACAAAAAGATACGAAGTAATCAATTCAAGTATCACAACCAAGATGCCAATAATTCGTAAAATACTGTCTCAACAAAATTATTCAGAACCAACTCCTCACCAGATTCACTCTAAATCACTCAAAATGTTTAAAGGGTAGTGTTTAATCGCTCAATGCATCAACTACTGCCTTACTTACTAGATGCTTGGTCTTAAGTCCTACTCCGACCACTTATGGAGAGTCAACAACCATGTCAAGAGGTCTTTATAAGGGTTATAATGGGGATTAGGTAGGGGTAGGTAAATTTGGTCAGAGTTGAACCTATGGTGTTCTGCAATGAAATACATGACCTGCACACAAGCCACAATGATCACAAGGGGTAAACAAATGGACAGTAGTCCAAGGTGGGAAATAGAAATCAAGTAAAAATGTTTAGCTCACTTACTTTCTTTCTTTTCATCACCTTTCCCTCTTATTCTTCTATTTATCTTTTTTCTTTTTTTTTTCTTTTTTTTTTCATAAGGGAAGAACATTCACATAATAGAGTGAATTTCTTTTGGATTGAAGAAAGCTACTATAAGATTCCACACTATTCCCAAGACAAAAATTCCTAATAAAAACAACTTATGTGCAGAATCATAACGCAAAGCAAAATAAAACTAAGTGGCAATGAAATATAATAAAAAAATGGTGAAAGAGGAGGTTATCTACAGAATCAATAAACGAATGAAGGCTATTTGGCTAGAATGAAAAACCTAAGTGCCTCTATCATACCAAAGTGTTAAACTCTCCTTGTGTCCCTCATAACCATTACCGAGCAAGTTCTAAAAGTAAAGACAATAATTGGCACTCTCAACAAGAATTAAATAAAAGCATATAGAGTGCATGCTTACAATTTAGGCTCAATTTCTCACAAGTGTGCTTTTGAATAGGTTCGAAACAAAAATCATCAAAACAAAATTAAATAAACCAAAGCAGCTTAGTGTAAAACTCAAACTAATTATCTTACATTCTTCCGCAAAACTCAACACTATCAGTTTTACCCGATCACATGGACATAAACAGGATTTCAAAAGCAAGTCAACAGTGAGAGCATTGAAACAAAGTGAAAAATTTTCAAAATTTTATAAAAAATTGCACAAAGAATAAACAAATAACTGAGATGGGATAAATATCACCCACCCCACACTTGAAGGACACACTGTCCCCAGTGTACAAAATATATAAGAAATGAAAAAGGAAAAGGAACTAATACTGCCCTGACTATGGCTCCAGAGTGAAAAGAGGTGCATTAGCAGGTATATCAGGGGGTTGGCTAGTCTGTGGTTGAGGAGTGGCTGCAAATAATAAAATAAAGAATTAAAATCGAAACTGAAACAAAAATTAAATAAAATATGAAAACTAAAACTAATAAAATGTTTTAAAACAAAAGGTTAAAATATTAGAGATTAAAGATAAAAATTGGGGTGCCTCCCAAAAGTGCTTCTTTTTGATGTGATGAGTCTTCTTAGCTGGACTCATGGTGAAAAGCAAACGGGCGTGATCGACGATGATCCATCCTTCTTCCAAGCAAATGGCTTCAAGTATCCACTTAGAGGGATAATCGTCAATTTTCTCTTCCCGACTATCAAGCAAGCTGCCAGTATGATGGGCAAAACTCGCTCCTCGTATAATTGCACGTAGTCATGATGCTCTAGGGCTCTTCCAATTTGAAAGCTGAAGTTTCACCAATTGGAAGGATCGACGGTTGGACAATTTTTTCAGGAACGTCGATGGTTTTCTGTAGTCCTTGGCTTGGTTCACTTGCTAGAAGAAACTCGAGCTCCTCCAAGACTTCTTCATTAGATAACTCGTGCTCATCTTCCATCATCGAAGGGACTTATGGAAAATCCACCAAAAATTCCTCTAACTGCAACTCAGCATCATCAACTGTACGTTCCTGTTGGTAGTCTTTCAGAGGGATCATGTTTGCCTCTTCCTTTTCTAGTTCTATCACCATGTTCAAAGAGTCGTCCTGCACAGAAGCATCATCGTCAAACATAATAGATAAACCAAAAAAATTCTCACCTGAGCATAAGTATTTCAAGTGTTCCTCGGATTCAGTAGCATTTGATGGAGTTCCCAATTACTCTTTAGCTAGTAACTTGAAGATTAAGCCTACTTGATGCTCTATGTTCTTAATCGAGGCTTGTTGATCTTCAAGTATCCTCTCTGTTTGTTGGAATCTATCCTCAAGACTTGCAATAAACCTCATCATCAGCTCCTCTAATACTAACTCTTCACCTTGGGTTGATGGTGTAAGATTAGGCTGCTGAAATTATGGTCGTTCTTGGCCATCTAAGGTCCATCTAAAGGGTGAATGAGTGCTCAACTCTTGATTGTAGGTGCTTCCATACAAGTCATTTGGCCAACTTTCCGTATAATTCACATGTTCATAGTTATAAGAACAATGAGCAACATCACTATACAATGGACAATCATTACTCAAATGTAAACCACAACAAAATTCACAAAAAACTTGAGATGAAAGGAGAGAAGTGGAGAGTTGATCGGTAGCCCTGCAAAATGATTCCACTCGAGCTTCTAAAGATGCACGGGTATCCTAAATTTTAGCACTCCCTTGGTTCCTTATCCCATTTTCCAACGTGTCATACAAAGAGTTTAGCATTGAACCTCCTTATCATCCACTATCTGAATCATAAACTTAACTAAATAAATATATACAAAAGAAACAGAAATAAATATAAATAAAAGAAATGGCTAAATTAACAAATAGCAAATTTCACTCTAGTTTTCAAACATTCCCCGGCAACGGCGCTAAAAACTTGATGTGTGCGACTTGTGTTAGCTACAATCTAAGGCAGCGTACCTATCGATGCAGTCTAGCACTAATGGCGAGTATCAAGGTCATTTTTCTCCGGAAAGTGAAAGCCCAGAGTTACTCCTTTGTTCTTTGTTATATTAACCTAAAATGAGTGATGAATAATTTCTAAACTAACTAATAGCTACAAGCTAAATTCTAAAGGAGATGCAGGAGTAATTGATAACTAAAATAACCAAGACAAGAAAGCAAACCTAAAGGGAACCTAAACTAGTTGGCAATCAAACAAAAGAGAAAGGATTGGTGAGTCTAATTATGCTACCCGTGGACGAATTCTTAACCGAATTCAATTTCTCTCTCGAGATAACCGAATTCCTAAACCTAATAACCTAAAGTTGGAATCTCTTCCCAAAGATTGATTCTTAAATTAGCATTAAGATTTAATCCGCCTCTATTATGCTTTGTTAATTCCTAATTCGGCTATTATCTCTAAGCGATTATTAACTAGTTCTTGCTATTCAAAATTCCAATTGCTAAATGAACTTCTCAATCACAAAAAGCAATCTAAATACACAATTCACAACGTCTCATGAATGATGCATTATCTTATTAATACTGAAGGCAAGAAGAATACAAAACAAACCCAAACAATCCAACAATATAATACTAAGCCAACATAGTAAAGAAATCCCAACGGATTTAATCAATCTAGTTATTCATGTTCATTATCAAAATACACAAGAATTCAATTACAAGAATGAGTAAAGGTAGAGAAAACCCGATTACACCCTTGGATGAGAGTAAACAGCCCAATTCCTCTTGCTCGAATTGAATCAATTCTCTTTCCTCTTGCTCGATTTGAAAACCAATAAACGAACCTCGCCCAATCTTCAATCTTTGAAGGGAATCCGATTGAAACCTTGATCCAAATCTCCTTTTTCCTTGGTCCCAGCTCAAAAAACCCTTAGAGAGAGAAATATTAGGGTTTGGGACGTTCTCCCCCGCTCTCTTTTTTCTTTCCTCTCTTATTTCTTTTAATTAATTCCCCCTGTCGCCGCCAACACAGCCGTGTTGATGCCCGTGTTACTCTCTGTAGTCGTGCTCCCTAAAAACTTCTTTTCCTTTGATGTTTGATGCACCCAACACGGCCGTGTTGGTGCCCGTGTTGGGAACACGGCCAGTGTTAAAACCAACACGGCCATGTTTAGCTTCCTCATGCGCATACTTAGCTTTTTTCGATAGCTTTGACGTCCAATTATGCTCCAATTCTTCCCTTTATCATTCTTTGACTTCTTTTGAACCTAATGCACACAAACAGACGCATAGGGTGAGTGTTAGGACCAATTCACATCCAAATGTCCATAAAATCAATCTTAAAAATCCTATTTAGATGTGTGTATTTTACGCACATCACTCCTCAAGTGAAGTTAGGAAAAAACTAGTTCCAACAATGAAACTAGCACTTGAATTCCACTCCAAACACCACAAACCAAGTGTGATTTGATAGATTAAGAATCAAATACAAGATTTTGATTAAAGAATGCCACAAACGTAAGACAGCTTGATTAGTTCAAAGTTCATGCAAGAACTTAAGCAAAAACATTCACAAAGAGTAAATAAAGATTATCATTCATTAATTGATTATTATAAATGATTTGGCTTTGATATTTCTACCAAAACAAGATAAAGAAGCTTAAATGGATGGCTGTTGAGCTTTC
Organism: Ricinus communis; assembly: GCF_019578655.1. Lineage (NCBI taxonomy): Eukaryota > Viridiplantae > Streptophyta > Magnoliopsida > Malpighiales > Euphorbiaceae > Ricinus > Ricinus communis. The sequence goes on from NC_063258.1 coordinate 12,107,806, forward strand.
CCACGTTTTCCCATTTAATCCCTATTAAAACTCATTAAAAATGGTTATCTTACATTGATTGCACTCATTTTGAAACTCCCAAATGACAACTAATTATGTGCATCCATTTTGGAACTCCATATGACAACTACACAACACGCATATAACTGTAGAATGTTGGCCGACCTTACTCTTGCCTTTAATTACACTTACTAGCTCAACTATCAAGCCTTGCTTCCCGAATAAAATTTGTGAAAAGAGTAGAATGAGTATAAGATTACTCAGTGAATAGATATACAAGCAGAAAATAATTTAGATAACTGTAAGTAAAAGAAAACCATATAATTATACGAATTATATAACATTATGAATCAAATGCTTGAGACAATTAATCTTTTTCAAGCAAGAAAGCACCACTATAGAAACTGTTCTAACACTCATACAAAATAGCAATACTAATTGTCAACATCATATACTTTAAAAGGTTAAAAAGTCTCATACATTTTAACCATCCTCACAAAAATTTATCACCATCATTATTCAAAATCCCACTCTAGGCACACTTGATGGCTAACCCTTCCTCTACATTAGCACGGTCCAACCCTTCTCCCTTCATCGGTCTGCAATCAAGTGCCCTGTTGTCTAATGCGCATTGACAACCACAAATAGATCACATGTGCATATATCGATCTCAGCAGATTTCAAATACAGCACTGTGAGAAAGCATTTCTTGAAAATAAAGTACACTTTCACTTACTCAAAGGCATCGGATGAATGCCCTTCTTAGCAAGGTAGAAAACTTAAATAAGATGCTGACTACCCTCAAGTATTCGGTTGCGTGCAATCTTTATAGTGCGAGAGAGTAGTTGAGTGGTGAATAACTCTCAGAGTCCTAAATTATGAGCAAGCCTGATGAAAACAAGAGGAAATTTGCATGGGCCTACCTAATAATAGTCCAATACAAATTACTTCATTATATGTATCTCAAGCAGATAAATCTTCGCATTGCCGCTTGTATTATGCTTGGATTAATAGAAAATAACATAAGTTTTCCCTTACTCGTGTGGATTTACATCTCGTCCTACTTGATCATAAAGTTAAGCCCCAATGCTACTGGTCAGGCTTGTAAATTGTGTTTTATGATTTCTTATGCCAATCCTTATGTCATTAAAAGTTCTCATGCTTATGATGGAGATTCCAATAGTGCGAATCCTGAATCCAAATTGGGCATGCCTCGATTCTAATTGTTCCATCTTTCTTCTAGAAGATTCGTTTGTGATAATTTGGAGAATGATATCAATACTCAATCAACTAATTTTCTTTCTTCGCATTTGTCCAAGCATTGGATCGATGATTATGATTGTGCCTTCCACACACTTTCACTCAACACTCGTATTTATGCTCCTGAAATAAAATCAAACTATTACACTAGACGGAGATTAGAAAGAGAGGCACAAAACAAACGTACAAAATGAGAATATAGGTAAGATAAAGAATACAAAAGAATGAAAGGACGTGAGTAATAAGTCTATGTTCATTAGCATGAGTATTGAAAAGTCCATAAAGTTCTTGAAAGAACCGATAACTTGATTTCCCACAAATTAGAAAACTAAAATAATACTTTCCTCAAATATTCGGTTACATGCAGCTTTACAGTGCGAAAGCCCTCATTCCATAAGAAAAAGAAACTAGAAGCTAAATAAAGAAAGATGAATAAATTAAAGTTAAATCAAGAAATAGAGAGTAGTTGACTGGTCAACAACTCTCGTAATCCTAATTTCATGAGCCAGCTTAACAAAAATAAGGTGAAATTCCTGGGGGCCTACCTACGCTCACATTAATTGAAAACAATATGATTTCTACCTTACGGGCGTAGATTTGCATCTCGTCTTGTTTGATCATCAAGCTAAGCACCAATGCCATCAATAAATCTTGTCAATTGTGTTCTCATGATTCCTTATGCCAATCCTTGTGTCATCAGGAATTCTCATGCCTAGAAGAACAAGGAATGATGGAGATTCCAATGGTGAAAATCCTAAATTGGGATATTTGGGCATGCCTTAATTCTCGTTATTCCTTCTATCCTCCAAAAGAATCCTATGCGATCATTTTGAGAATGATATCAATACTGGATCAACTAATTTTCTTTCTTCGCATTTGTCTCACCATTGGGTCGGTGCCTATGATTACCGCTTCCACGCACTTTCACTCAAAACTTGTGTTTATGTTGGACATAGATTAGAAAAAGAGGCATAAAAGTTCTTTGTTCTCTTCCATACAACTAAGCGGCAGTATCATATCGAATTGACTTAAACACAAGGGTAGAGAAAGAACACAAAAGAATAAAAGGATATGAGCGTTAAGTCTATGTTCACTTGCGCGATTCTGCCAAGTTCTTAAAATAACCTATAACTTGATTTCCTATAAAATGGAAAACTGAAATAATATGCTAACTTGCCTCAAGTATTCATTTGAATGCAGTTTTTATAGTATGTACGCCCTCATTCTATAAGAATAAACTAAAGAAAAAATCAAGAACTAAAGAGGAGTTGACTTGTCAACAACTCTCGTGGTCCTAAATTTTATGAGCCAACTTAATGTAAACAAGGGAGAATTCTCGTAGGCCAAGCTAATAATACTCCGAACCAAATTACATCATTAAATGCATCCTAAAGATCAAAACGCTCACTTATGCATGTGGATTTACATCTCGTCCTATTTGATCATCAAGTTAAGCCCCAATGCCACCTATCAAGCTTATTAATTGTGTTCTCATGGTCTCTTATGCTAATCCTTGTCTCAATAAGTGTCCTCGTGCTTAGAGGAATAAGGAATGATGGATCCTAAATTAAAATATTTGGGCATGCCTGGAATCTCGTTGTTCCCTCTTTCCTCTAGAAGATTCGTCCGCAATCATTTGGAGAATGATTTCAATATGCGATCAACTAATTTTCTTCCTTGGCATTTGTTCAAGCATTGGATCGGTGCCTATAATTTCCATTTTCATGCATTTTAACTCAGCCCTCGTGTTTATACACCCCAAATAAAACCAATCCATCATACCAGACAGTGATTAGAAAGAGACACACCAAAGAAACGAATAAAATAATAACATTGGTAGGACTTCGAATCCGATAAGGAAAGAAACCACAAGTTCTTTGTTCTCTTCCATACCGCTAAGCTTAAGGATCAAATTAAATTGGTTACAACACAAGGGTAGACAAGAAACACAAAAAAAAAGGACATAAGCAATAAGTCTATGTTCGCTAGTGTGAGTCTAGATAAGTCCGCAAGGATCTTGAAAGAACCCATAATTTGAAATCCTATAATATAGAAAACTAAAATAATATGCTCACTAGCCTCAAGTATTCAGTTGCATGCAGTTTTGATGGTGCAAAAGTCCTCATTCCATAAGAAAAAGAAACTAGAATCTAAATATGAATAAATAAATAAAGAATGATGAATAAACTGATGTGAAATCAAGAATTAAAGAGGAGTTGACTGGTCAACAACTCTCGTAGTCTAAAATTTATGAGCCAGCTTAACATAATTAATCGATCACACAACAGATAAATTGGAAAGTAAATCTAGCTATTACAACCTGCCTACAACTAAAAATTGGAAAGAAAAACCCTATAACTAATTTACAGTACATGAGATTGCCAAAAGTACATCAAAAACTCGTAAATCAACATAAAAGCTATGCATAGTCGATCGGCTCATAGTGTAGAGCCGATTCGCTCAACATAAAGCTGAGTCAACTCTGCATTGAGCCGATTGGCTGTGGGAGCTACAGGTGGCTTTCCTATAGTTTTCCTCAATTTCTCAAACCAAGAACCAATTTTTGATAAAAGAATGGAAATATAATCTAGTTATATTTAATGTTCTTAAAGTCTAAGTTTATAAAAGCTTTGTTTAGCTGTTAGTATCCTATTTAGGTAGCTGTTAGAGTCTCCTAAGCTTGTAAGGAAACTCATATTAGAGCAGATTATGATGCAACAAAGACAAGAACTACAAATGCTCCTTCAAGCTTTCAAGGAGGTCCAATGACAAGATCCAAGTCTAAAAGGTTGCAAGAAGCTTTGTTGGGCTTAATTAAAGACATTTGGAGTGTTCAAACACAACAAGGCTCGGCCCAAGGCTTAGGATTGCAAAAAGGGACCAAAATCATCAATTTAGTTTAATAAGTTTAGGCTGAACTCAAAGGTCCAATACAATTCATTTGAAGCGTTTTTATTTTCATTTTTATTAGGTTTTCTTAAGTTAGGGTGTGATTAGTTGTCATTTGGAGTTACATAATTAATGCACATGATTAGTTATAATTTGGAGTTACAAAATGGATGCACATGATTAGTTGTCATTTGGGAGTTACAAAATGACTACAATCACTGTAAAAACGACCACTTTTAATGAATTTTAATAGGGATTAAAGGGGAAAATGTGGGAGAGCTCAAAAGACATCTATTTAGGGTTTTTTGTTTTGTTTTGGCTATAAATATCAAGGCCAAATTCATTTATAATAATCAATTGATGAATGATAATCTTTATTTGCTCTTTGTGAGTGTTTTTGCTTAAATTCTTACATGAACTTTGAACTTATCAAACTATTTTTTAGTTTGTAGCATTCTCTAAGTAAAATCTTATGTTTGATTCTTAACTTATCAAATCATACTTGGTTTGTAGCGTTTGAAGTTGAATTAAAATGTTAGTTTCATTGTTGGAACTAGTTTTCCCTAACTTCACTCGAGGATATTCTTGGATTTTGGAATCATCTTGATTGGAGGGTGTTTTCCTGCATTCCATATATATCATAACTCATTAGTTATTAGGGTGTATGGTTGCTAAGATAATGATTTCTTATCATTTTGTATCAGAGCTTGATTCAAGTTGAGGTTTGCTTATATTTTGTGTATTATTAAAGTTTCTCATCTTCTTCACTTTTTCTTTATTTATGCTGAATTCTTTTTATTCAATTTTTGTCCTTCTATGTACTCTTTCTTTTTAAAGTTTACACCTTTATATTCATAAAATAAATTTTTGTTGTCCCTTCTTGTTAATCACTTTGTGTTGTTCTCAATTTCTCTTCACTTTTGTTATTATCATAAAAAAATAAAAGAAAAGTCAGAAGATTAAAAAAAGAAGGTTTGGGTGGCATAAAAATCCTATTGTACTGTCTTGTTTCATTGTTTTCTTATGTCTAGCTACTTTAAATTTTTCCTTACCTAACAACTTGATCTATACCAACCTTTTTCTTTCACTCCATTGAATTGCCATAATCTAATTTGGTTTGTTTAGGTGATTAGTTCATCTAAGAACCTAAAGCAAAATCAAGAAAGGTGAAAGACAATAGTGGTTAGACTAGCATCGAGAAACGCTAAAACTTAAGTGAAATACGAGTGGTGTGACATTTTAATTGAGAGAAACACGTGAGGGAGTGTTTCTGTAAGGCTATCCTAACTTATTTTTCAGGTTTTGCACAATGTCAAAAGAACAAGTTTCAAGTAGTGTTAGAGCATCCGTTGAGCAAATGTTGCAAGCAATACCAGAAGAGTTTGAAAGAATGTATAGGCAAATGGATGATATTTTTGAAAATCTGAGAAGGCAAGGTGAAACTATTATAAGGATTCAAAATGAGCCTAGAAAAGAAAGGCAACTAGCCTTTGAACAAGAGGATTATGATGCCGGAGATGACTTGAAGGATGACCAAGCAACCACTTCTAGTGGAGATGACCATCCCAGGAGACACAATAGAAGATCAAGGCAAGATGGTGTAGATCGCAACCTAGGTAGCATCAACATGAAAATTCCTTCCTTTCAAGGAAAGAATGATCCTGATGTCTTCTTGGAATGGGAGCGAAAGGTAGAGATGATCTTCGAATGCCATAACTATTCGGAGGAGAAAAGGTAAAACTTACCACCGTTGAGTTCTGTGATTACGCTAGTGTTTGGTGGCATCAATTATATAAGGAAAGGAGATGAAATGGAGAAAGACTCATAGGGAAATGGATGGAGATGAAACGCATCATGAGGAAGAGGTTCATTCCTAACCATTACTATAGAGGTTTGCATCAACCATTGCAAACTCTAATGCAAGGAACCGTGAGTGTGGAGGAGTACCATAAAGCAATGGAAATTGGTATGACTAAAGCAAATGTGGAGGAGGATAGAGATGTCACCATGGCAAGATTCTTGAATGGTCTAAACAAGAATATTGCTAGTCTTGTGGAGTTGCAACATTATGTGGAGCTTGAGCACATGGTGAATGTGGCCATGAAAATTGAAAGGCAACTTAAGCGAAAAGGTCCAACTCAACTCGAGTTCTAGTTCTTCTAATTGTGAAATCGAATTGGAGTAAAAAGGATGATAAATTTCCTAAGCCTAAAGTGAATTAGAATAAGAATAAATATGATATAGGCAGTAAAAATAAAGTTGAGAACCAAGCTAATCAATCTAGAGACTTGTAGTGTTTTAAGTGTCTTGGACATGGTCATTATGCATGTGAATGCCCTAATAAACGGACCATAATTGTTAGAGATGGAATTGTTAAATCTGAAAGTAAAAATAAAAATGATGATGAGAATGATGACACGCCAACTTTAGAGGATGTTAGTGATGTTGAGTATGTTAAAGGGGATATGTCAGTAGTATAACACACTTAATTTGCAATATAAACATGATGAACATGGAGAGCATCGTGAGAATTTGTTTCATTCTCATTGTTTAATTGCTAATAAGTTATGTAACATGATCAATGATAATGGAAGTTGTACTAATATTGCTAGTAATTTGCTTTTGGAGCAATTGAAATTACCAATTATCAAACACCCAAGGCCTTACAACTTGCAATGGTTGAATGATAATGGTGTTGTGAAGGTAAGTAAGCAAGTGCTAATTTCTTTTTCCATTGGGAGAAATAAGGATGAGGTGCTTGGTAATGTAGTACCCATGTATGTTGGACATGTTTTGTTAAGAAGACATTGGCAATATGATAGGCGTGTGATTTATGATGGATTCAAGAATCGATATTCCTTGATTATTAATGGACAAAAGTCCAATATTGGACTATTACCTCTGAAGGCCATTTTTTATGATCAAATGAGAATTGAACAACAATATGAAGAGCTTGAATCTTCATATGGGGAAAATTTGGAGAGGGAGCAAGAAATAGTGAAAAAAGAAAAAGGCGAGGTAAGTGGTAAAAGTGAGTGTAATGGGAAACATAAGGTGAGAGAAAACAAAGAAGATGAGAGTGAAAGAAAAATGAATGTGTATGAAAGCCAAGTAGGCTAGGCTAGCATATAGATGCAACCCCGAGGAGACAAAAGAAATCCAAAGGCAAGTGAGTGAGCTTATGGATAAGGGGTACGTAAGAGAAAGCATGAGTCCTGGCGATACCAACCTAATCTATATCAAAGGATTAAACTCGTTTCCAAGTTTGACTTCATTGCCCAAGATCTATCTAGAACCAGATCAATGGAAACTTTAGACCCTTCAAGTATTTTAAACTATCAAATCTAAGGTATTAGAGGTAGAAGACGACACAATTTAGTATAGATTATAAATTAATAAGTCGAATTTGAACGCCACAAACAATGAATTGCTGGATAGGTCCGAATTAGCTCTAAGCAAGAACTAAGAATAGAGTATAAACTCACAAAATATATTAATCATCAATCAACTTGAAAATTCGTACTAGGCTTCTATAGCCTTTAGAAAACCATAATTCTAAGCTATTAAGAAATTACAACTTAAATAGGATAGAGATAAACATCCTAACTAAAATAGATAACTAAAAACAAAGTCCTAATACTCCGAAAATACTATGTAGCCGCCCATTAGGAATAAGAAATGCTAGTTCCTTTAAGCCACACGCATGGTCAATTCCATACTCACTGGTCAATTACAATTTTTATGCATTATCATTAATCCTTTCAAGAACTTGAAAAGGACCATCTCCTCGTGGAAGTAATTTGGAACCCCTTTGTGAAGGAAACCTTTCCTTGCACATGTGCACACAGACCCAATCATCGGGTTTAAAAACAACCTTCATACGCCCTTTTAATGGCTTGTTAAGCATAAACTTTATTCTTTCTTTCTATATTTGCATGCACCTTCTCATGCAAACTCCTCACAAAATCTGCCTTTTTCTTTCCATATAGATTAACACGTTCACTCAAAGGTAAAGGAATCATATCTAATGGAGATAAAGGAATAAAACCATAAACAACTTCCAAAGAATATAATTGAGTAGATGAATGCACACTATGATTATATACAAACTCTATATGTGGCAAATATTATTCCAAGATTTTAGGTTCTTTTTAACCATAATACGCAACAAAGTACCTAAGTCCTATTAACTACTTCAGTTTGACCATCAGTTTGTGGGTAACATGTAGTAGAAAACAACAACTTAGTTCCCAAATTTCCCCATAAAGTCTTTCAAAAGTAGCTTAAGAACTTTGCATCCATATCACTAACAATAGTTCAAGACATACCATGCAAACACCCAATTTCTTTGAAGAACAAGTCAGAAATATATGTTGCATCATCAGTTTTATGACATGGAATGAAATGAGCCACCATAGAGAATCTATCAACAACAACATATATGGAATCATTACGATGCCTATACCTAAGTAAATCAAGCACAAAATCTATAGAAATAACAACCCAAGGTGAACTTGGCACGAGCAATGGTGTATACAAGCCATGGGGTTTAGATCTAGAATTTGCTTGTTTACAAACAATGAATCTATCACAAAATCTAGTGATATCTCGCTTCATATTAGGCCAATAGAAAATATCATGCAAGACATCTAAAGTCTTAGCAATTCTAAAGTGTCCCATTAAACCACCCTAATGAGCTTTCCTAACTAATACCTCACGCATAGAATATATGGGAATACACAAATTTTTTTCTTTACCATCATGTCTGTAAAACTTATCAAAAGCACCTTTTTCACAAGCATTAAACACATTGCCAAAATCAGAGTCATGCTCATAAATTTCTTTAATATGCTTAAAACTAAGGAATTTGGCATTCAAAGTAGAAAGAAGTGCATACCTTCGAGATAACGCATTCGCAACAACATTATGTTTACCTTGCATGTATTTGATCACATACGGAAACGACTTCATGACCTCACTCCATTTAACATGGTATTTCTTAAGCTTATTTTGCTCATTCAAATGCTTTAGTGATTCATGGTCTATGTGAATCACAAACTCTTTGGGGCAAAGATAATGTTGCCATGTTTCTAAAGCTCTCACTAATGCGTACATCTCCTTATCATAAGTTGGGTAGTTCAAGGCTGCCCCATTGAGCTTTTCATTAAAGTAAGCTATAGATCATCCTTCATGCATAAGAATAGCTCCAATACCAATTCTGAAAGCATCACATTCAATCTCAAAAGTCATGTCAAAATTAGGTAGAGCAAGTAAAGGTGCACTAACTAACTTAGTTTAAGCAAATTAAGAGCCTTTTCTTGCTCCTCACCCTATTTAAATCCCAAATTCTTTTTAATTACTTCCGTTAAAGGTGTAGCTATGCTAGACAAATCCTTAATAACCTCCTAAAAAAACTAGCTAAGCCATGGAACGATCTTATATTCCCAACATTCTTAGGTTTCAGCCAAGACTCTATTGCCTTAACCTTTTTGCTATCAACTTCTATTCCTTTAGGACCCACAACTAATCCCAAAACACAAGTTTATTAGTGTAGAAAGAACATTTAGCAAAGTTGATATACAACTTCTCTTTGCCAAAACATCAAGTACCATGCGCACATGTTCAACATGATCATTTAAAGACTTGCTATAAATCAAGATATCATCAAAATAGAAACCATACATTTTCTAATAAAAGCATGCAAAACATGGTTCATTAATCCCATAAAAGTACTAGGTGCATTAGTCAAGCCCCCTATCTATAATCAAACTACATACCTTGTCTTGAACTTGGCATCTAGCGTGAAAGATGTTCCTTTGCTTGCATATTAAGAGCACGTCCTGTGACAAAAAGCTCACCATTAGGCCCAATTTGCTCATCTATGTCACTTGCATCCTCAAGCTCGGGCATGCGTTCTTTATCATCATCACTATCACTCTGAATATCACCATTCTATGTAGCCACCATTACATGCTTATTTAGACATTATGATGCAATATGTCCCTGCCCCAAACATTTAAAACACTTAATATCTCGAGATTTAGTATTAGAAGTTTCAGGTTTACCTTGCGTATTAGTGTTGCCTAAATCTTCTCCATTCTTGCTAACATCTACTTTGGGCTTGGAAAAGCTCTTGTCACTATCTTTCCAATTTGCTTTCCATGTGGAAGTTGTATTTCTTGAATTGTACCTAATCATTTTACTCTTTAATTGCTTTTCAATCTTCATGGCTTTGTGTAGCATGTCCTCCATCTCAACATATTCTTGTAACTCAAACACATCAATAATGTTCTTGTTCAATCCACTCAAGAATCGTGCCATAGTTGTCTCTCTTTCCTCCTCTGTGTTGCCTCTTGTCATTGCAATTTCCATCTCCTTATAGTACTCCTCCACACTTTTAGATCCTTGTACCAATCTCTGTAGTAGATTGCATACATCTCTATAATAATGTTGGGGTACAAATCTCTTCTTCATGACGATTTTCATCTCTTGCCAACTAATAATAGGTGCTTCTCTGTTTCTCCTCCTACTCAATAAAAACTGATCCCACCAAGTTGTACAAATGCGAAGAAATAAAATTATAGGCACCGATCTGATGCTTGGACAAATGCGAAGAAATAAAATTGTTGGTCGAGTATTGATATCATCTTCAGAATAATCACGGACGAACCTTTGGAGGAAAGAAGGAACGACAAAAATTGAGGCACGCCCCAATATGCTGATTAAGGATTTCCACCATTGGGATCTCTATCATTCCATGTCCTCTAGGCATGACGACTCCTGATGATATAAGGATTGATGTAAGGAATTATAGGAACACAATTAACAAGCTTGATCGGTAGCATTATGGTGTGACTTGATGATCTAGCAGGACGAGACACAAATCCACATGCATAACAGAGAAATCATGTTGCATTAGATTAATCCAAGCGGAAATGTGTGCATTTTGATGTTTGTGACGCATATAACTATCTAATTTGGGCCAGGGTTGTTATTAGGTATGCCCACATGAGTTTTCCCTTATTTTCGTTTTTCTGGCTTAGAAAATTTTGGACTACAAGAGTTGTTGACCAGTCAACTCCTCTTTGTCTAGTATGACGGTTTTGTTTTATTTAAGGAGAATAAACACGACTATTGAGAGAAAGCTCATGGAAGCGGAAACCAGAGGCACTAATCCAATACTTGGACGAATGCAAAGAAAGAAAATTAGTTAATCGAGTATTGATATCATTCTTTGAATGATCACAAACAAATCTTATAGAGGTGATATGGACCAGCCTAGGAATAGGCCTAGAAAGCTTGAAGATGATGGATAAGAGTTGCTAGATCAAGGTTGGATAGAGAAAGCTAAGGATCTTGAAGAATATAGACATAAAGTAAGATCAAGTCTAATGGGCCAAGGATCCAAAAGCCTTGCCACAAGGCCCCATGACTACATCAAGACCTAAGAAGTATCAAGAGGCCTTAACAAAGCATATCCAAGGCTTAGCATTCCACATATAGGCAGATCAAGGAGATTATTTAAGACAAGATAGTGTGAATTGCATCTATTTTAATATATTACAAGTCCAAGTTCAAGATGGGCAGTTCTACAAGCCACACTTAGGCTTTAGTTTAAGCTTATTATTTAGGCCTATTTAGCTTACACTTAAATAAGGCCAATGCGCATGACTTGTTTTTAATTTAAGCTTTTCTTTAGTTGCTATAGGCGGCTACTTATGTGTTTTAGCTTATTTAGGAATTTTCTTTAGTTATCTTTTAATTAGGAAGATCATCTATATTCTTTTGAGATATGTTTCCTAAGCAAGCTAGGATTTAGATTTTTTGAGGCTTATAAAGCCTAAACAAATTTCTTAGTAGAATCAAATTTTATCAATAATAGTTCAAGTATTTTTCCTTTCAAAGTTGTTGCTTTGAACCTTGTGTTCTTAACGAATGCAATCAAACTTATCAAATCATTTGAAAGTTCATCATTGAAATCTTGACACAATTGTGTTTCTATCTTCTTTGGCTTAGGTTTAGGATTACAAAAATTTTTGCTGACACTTCTCATAATAATCAGTAGTCCTTCTTTCCAACATTCTACCACAAGATTGATAAAGAAGATCTCAACGTCCTCTAGCAAACTCTTCTTGACAAAACATCTCTCGTACCAAAGTAAAGACATTTACCCTCGTCTTTCACTCAATTAGGCTTCTACCCTCTAATGAGCTCACCACTTGCCTTTTACCACTCAACCTCTATTCTTTGGCACTTTTAAAGGCTAAATTACCAAATACGAAACAACCAAAGTTGTATCAACTTAATAAACAACGAACCAAATTTAGGAAACACAAGAACACGAACTAAGAAAATGAAACTAGACTTAATGAACAAGATTAAGCCTAAACACAATAAAACACACAAGCATAAGATGAGCTAACGAAAAACTAAGCTTGATGAGTGAATTAAATAAAAAGGACATATTTGGTTTTTATAGAATAAAGGATGTATTTAACACTTAAGAAACAAAGGGAACAAATGTATTAGACTCCAAAAATGGCAAAGAATATGAACTAAATAAGTAAAGTACTCTAGACAAGAAAAAAATCACAATTTTTTTTCTTGACAGTAAAGAAAATGAATCAACTAAAATAATAAAGGATACGTACTTGATTCATGAGTCAAAAATCTGATACTGAATGATACGAACGTGCTAACTTGTCCCCCGGTTGGGCTTTAGTTTAAGCTTGTTATTTGGGGCCTATTTATCTTAGTTGAATTAGGTTTCCTCGTTGAATTAAGATTCCTTTCCTTGCTTGATCTCCTAACATCATAAGGACTCCTTATCGGATTAGGATTGCTAGTTGATTTAGGACTCCTTGTTAGATTAGGCTTACTTGAGCTAGTAGGATTTGCATCATCAAGACTCCTTGTTGGAATAAGATTTGTTGTGTTAGTTTTGTTTGTATCATATATCCACACACGTAAGAGAGAAATCATGCTGCCTTCGATTTATCCAACCGGGAATGAGCGCATTTTTTGATGTTTAGGAGGCATATAATGAACTAAATTGGGCTGGAGTGCTCCATAAGAAGAAGAAACTACAATGTAAATATGAATAAATAAATAAAAGAAAAGAAGAATAAAGCAAAGTCAAATCAAAAACCGGAGAGGAGTTAGCTAGTCAACAACTCTTGTAGTCCTAGATTTTATGAGCCAGCTTAACGAAAATAAGAAAAAATTCGCATGGACCTATTAATAACACGCTGGCCCAAATTACTTCATTACATATGTCCTAAACATCAAAACGCACGCATTTCCACTTGGATTAATCAAAAGCAACATGGTCTCTCCTTTGCTCTCGTGAATTTGGGTCTCGGCTTGCTTGATCATCAAGTCACGACCCAATGCCACAAGTCAATCTTGGCAATTGTGTTCCCCATGATGCCTACATGAATAAGGAATGATAGAGATCCTAATGGTGCAAATCCTGAATCAGAATATTTATGCATGCCTCGATTCTCGGTGTTCCCTCTTTCCTCTAAAAGATTCATTTGTGATCATTCAGAGAATGATATCAATACTCAATCAACTAATTTTCTATCTTCACATTTATCTAAGCATTAGATCAGTGCCTATGATTGCCACTTCCATGCGCTTTAACTCAACACTCAAGTTTACGGTGCCAAATAAAACCAAACCATTATACTAAACATAGATTAGAAAGAGATGAACAAACGAAACGAATAAATGAGAATATAGGTATGATTTTGTATCCGATAAGGAAAAAAACCCTAAGTTCTTTATTCTCTTCCATGACTAAGCATAAGGATTGAATCAAATTGATTTAAACACAAGGGTAGATAAAGAACCTAAAAGAAAGGAAGGACGTGAGCAATAAGTCTAGGTAGTGCGAGTCTCCATAAGTCTGAAAAAGTCTTGAAAGAACCCATAACTTATTTCTCCACAAGGTAGAAAATTAAAATAATATGCTCACTAGCCTCAAATATTCAGCTACATACCATATTTATAGTGCAAAAGCCCTCATTCTATAAGAGATAGAAACTAGAAACTAAATATGAATAAATAAATAAAGAAAGATGAATAAACTAAAGTCAAATCAAGAACCAATAGAGAGTTGATTGGCCAACAACTCTTGATAGCCTTAACTTTTATGAGCCAACTTAATAAAAATAAGAGAAAATTCTTATGGGCATACCTAATAATACTCGAACCCAATTTACTTCATTATATGTCTCACAAACATCAAAACATGTGCATTCCTGCATGTATTAATTGAAAGCAGCATGATTTCTCCCTTGTGTGTATGGATTTATGTCTTGTGCTACTTAATCATCAAGTCACTCCTCAATGCCACCGGTCAAGTTTGTCAATTGCATTCCATAATTCCTTAATGAAAACAAGGGAAAAGTCATGTGGCCGTACCTAATAACACTCCAGCCCAAGACTTATCACTCGCGTCCTTCCTTTCTCTTGTATGCTTCGTCTACCCTTGTGTTTAAGTCAATTCCATTTGATCCTTAAGCTTAGAAGTATGAAAGAGAACAAAGAACTTATGAATGCTTTCCTTACCATATCAAAAATTCTACCAATGTTCTTATTTTATTCGTTTCTTTTGTGCCTCTCTTTATAATCTCTGTCTATTATGATGGTTTGGTTTTATTTAGGGTGCATAAACATGAGTGTTGAGTTAAAGCACGTGAAAGTGACAATTATAGGCACAAATCCCATGCTTGAACGAATGCAAAGGAAGAAAATTAGTAGATCGATTATTGATATCATTTTCCAAATGATCGCGAACGAATCTTCTGGACAAAAGAGGGAAGAATAAGAATCAAGGGAGGTCCCAATATTTTAATTCAGGATTTCCACTATGAAGATCTCCATTATTTCCTTATTCCTCTAGGCACAAGGACTCTTGATGACACAAGGATTGGCTTAAGGAGTCATGGGAATGCAATTGACAAGCTTAACCGATGGCATTGGGACTTAGCTTGATGACCAAGCAGAATGAGACATAAATCCAAATAAGGGAGAAATCATGTAGTTTTCGATTAATCCAAGGGTAATACAAGCGGGAATTCACACATTTTGATGTTTGGGACATATATAATGAAGTAATTTGGGTCGAAGTGTTATTAGGTAGGCCCATGCGAATTTCCCCTTGTTTTCTTTAACTTAGCTCATAAAATTTAGGACTACGAGAGTTGTTGCCCTATTAACTCCTCTCTAATTCTGAATTTGAGTGTAGTTTATTCATAATTCTTTATTTATTCATTCATATTTAGCTTCTAATTTCTTCTTCTTATAGAATGAGGGCTTTCGCATTATAAGTACCGCATGCAACCGAATACTTGAGGCTAGTAAGCATATTATTTTTCTTTTCTACATTGCCAGAAATCAAGTTAAGGGTTCTTTCAAGAACTTTAGCGAGTTATCTAGACTCATGCTAATGAACATATACTTATTGCTCATGTCCTTCCTTTTTGCGTTCTTTGTCTACCCTTAGTTTTAAATCAACTAGATTTGATCCTTATGCTTGGCCGTATGGAAGAGAACAAATAACTTGCAATTTCTTTCCATATTGGATCTGAAATCCTACGTATTCTTTTTCTTTGTTCGTCTCTTTCTAATCTTTGTCTAGTACGATTGTTTGGCTTTATTTGGCAAGCATAAACACAAGTGTTGAGTAAAAGCATGTGAAAGCGGCAATCATAAGCACTGATCCAATGCTTGGACAAATTTGAAGAAAGAAAATTAGTTGATCAAGTATTGATATCAATCTCTGAATGATCACATACAATTCTTTTGGAGAAAAGAGGGAACCGAGAATCGAGGCACGCCCAATTATTTCGATTGAAGATTTACACCATTGGGATCCCCATCATTCCTTCTTCTTGTCAGCACGAGGACTCATAATGACACAAGGATTGGCATAAGGAATCATAGGAATGTAATTGACAAGCTTGACTAGTAGCATTTGGGCTTAGCTTCATGACCAAGCAGGATGAGACGTAAATCGACACGCTTAAGGGAGAAATGATATTATTTTTAATTAATTCAAGCGTAATACAAGTGCGAATGTGAGTGTTTTAATATTTAGTATGCATATAATGAAGTAATTTGGGTCGTAGTGTTATTAGGTATGCCCATGTGAATTTTCCCTTGTTTTCATTATGCTAGCTCATAAAATTTGGGACTACGAGAGTTGTTGACAAGTCAACTCCTCTTTAGTTCTTGATTTGTCTTTGATTTATTAATCTTTCATTATTTATTTATTCATATTTGGCTTCTAATTTCATCTTCTTATAGAATAAAGGCTTTCAAATAAGAAAAACCACATGCAACGGAATACTTGAGGCAGGTTAGTATATTATTTTAGTTTCTACCTTTTGAAAAATCAAGTTATGAGTTCTTTTAAGAACTTTGCAAACTTATCTAGACTCGTGCTAGCAATCATAGGCTTATTGCTCACGTCTTTTCATTCTTTTGTTATTTTTTTGTCTTCCCTTGTGTTTAAATGAATTCAATTTCATCCTGACTCTTAGCCATATGGAAAAGAATAAAGAACTTGTGATTTCTTTCCTTATTGGATCCAAAAGCCTACCTATTTTCTTCTTTTGTTCATTTCTTTTGTGCCTCTCTTTCTAGTGTATGTATAGAAGATGAATGATCGCAAACGAATCTCTTGGAGGAAAGAGGGAACACCGAAAATCGAGGCACACCCAAATACTCTGATTAAGGACCTGAAGCAGTGGGATCTTTATCGTTCCTTATTCCTCTTGGCACAAAGACCTAATAACACAAGGAATGGCATAAGGAATCATGGAAACACAATTAACAAGCTTGACCGATGGCATTGAGGCTTAGCTTGATGATCAAGCAAGATGAGACATAAATAATGTTGTAATTTGGGTGGAGTTTTATTAGGTAGGTGCAAGCGAATTTCCCCTTATTTTTGTTAAGCATGCTCATAAAATTTGGGACTTTGAGAGTTGTTGACTAGTTAACTCCTTTATGGTTCATGATTTAACTTTAGTTTATCCATTGTTCTTTATTTATATATTCATATTTACCTTATAGTTTCTTCTTCTTATGGAATAAGGGCTTCCACACTATAGAAATTGCACGCAACTAAATACTTGAGGCTAATGAGCAGATTATTTCAGTTTTCTACCTTACACGAAATCAAGTTATGGGCTCTTTCAAGAACTTTGTGGACTTATCAACATTCACACTAGCGAGCATAGACTTATTGCTCACGTCCTTCCTTTCTTTTATGTTCTTTGTCTACCCTTGTGTTTAAATCATTTTGATTTCATGCTTATGCTTAGCCGTATGGAAGAGAACAAAGAACTTGTTGATGCGAATCATAATACCAAGCTCTAAGACTAGAGTCATGATCCAAGCACAACCATAGGGTTGAATCTTACACCAAGCTTAACGGACCCTTTACATATTCAAAATGGGCCAATTACAAGATCTAAGGCCAAATGCATGAAGGAAGCTCTTAATGGACTCATTCAAGAGATTTGGGCCAAAGATATATTAACCTATGGAGATTTAGATTTAATTAAGGCTTCTAGCCTTGCTAATTTAATTCAATATGATGGGCTTGAAGAAGCCAGGCATGGGCCGAATATATGTGCACAAGGAGGATATCCTAATACTTGAAGAGGAAATAAGGGAAACACCACGTTACCTTCCTATTTAGTTAAAGGGGCATGCTTCTTCAAATAGGAAGTATGGGAGGCACATTTTGGCTTCCTCTTTTGCCAAATTGGCGTGTTCTTCATTAAGGAATAAGGAGGCAGCCGCTGACTTTATTGTTTAGGAAGTTTTGCTTAATTGTTTAGTCAATTCTTATTTAGTAAAGATGGACTATTCCTTATTCTATTATTTAGGAAACTCTTATTTAGCATTTCTTTTAGACAATTCCTAATTAGTTTATTTTCCTTATGCTATTTAGGTGTTAGATTTATTTCTTTCACTATATAAACTAAGTGTAGCTGCATTATTCAAGGTTAATGAATATATTGAGTTAAACATATTTGTGAGAGTTATTCTTACTTGGTTCTTTGGAAGAACTTTGACTGATCGAGAACTTATTCTTGTGGCATTCAAGCAAAGACTTATCATTCACCTTCTACCCTTACCGTCAATAATCTTTCTTATTCCAAGCTTCAAGTTAAAAGTTATCTTTGGTCAAAATTCATCAAAGATCAAATTTGGCTTTCTTGGGATTCTAATTCCAATTCTACGTGTTGGGTCTTCTCACATCATTTGATATCAGAGCTAAGTCTCTAAATCTATTCTATTTATCCTTTACTTTATTATTTTGTTTTGTTTATTATTTTTCCTACCTTTTCCTTTATTCTTTTTACCTTAACTGAAATTTCTTGTTGATTTTTCTTGAAGGCTAAAAGTTTACGTGAATAAATTTCTATCCTAAAGTTGTTTATTTTGCTTAATTATTTACTTTTGTTACTTATTGTATGTTCTTATTGAAGTATAAAATAAGAAAATTCAAAAAGAAAGAAGACAAAAAGAAAATAAAGAGAAGAAAGAGAAAAGAAGAAAAGAAAATAAAGGCACACACTTAGGCAGATCAAGTTTGTTTACAATTTTATTTTTTTGAGCATTCGGCATAATTTGTTTTCTTGATCAATTGTATTACTTTCACCTTTACTTCATTCATACATTCGAAGATTACACATCTATTGATATTTATTCTTTTGATCAAAACTTGTCACCTTTTAGCCTAGACAAATACTTGTCTCTTGTAATCCATTCTTTTTTTCCAAACGCCATACTCTAGAATTGATATACGAGTGTTGATATTGTCCTTTTCGATACTACACGACTTGTTTGTGATTTGAGTCTGTGAATTTAGCTAAAGAACTAAAAGCGAGGATTAAGAACGGTAAAAGGCAAGAGAGTTGAGAACAAAAGAGGGAAAGAGCCAAATTTAGTGAAATACGAGTGTTTAAACTATTTTTGAGTGTAAACTAGCAAGGGAGTGGGTGAGATTTTATTTTGATCTTTGTTTTGCATATTTGAATCATGTTTCAAAGTACGGATAAATGGAACTTGAATGATGAGCCGCGAGAGGTGGATCTCAAACTCTATATGAAATCCATTCAAGGGACCTTAAAATTCCTAAATCTAAGGTTTAACAACATGGATGAAAGACTTGAGCGGGTGGAGTCAAATTTCCAAAGAGGATAGCCTAGGCGTTTCAACAATAATCAAAGGAAGTCAAGGCATACAGATCATTATGAGGATGACTACAAAGAAGAGGAGCGAAGTTCTAACTTGGTTTGGAATAGATTTGGGAGAGGTTGTGGAGGATGAGATGAAAGAGGACCTAGAAGGCAAGATGGAAACTTGAGGAATATTGAAATGGAAATCCTTTCATTTCAAGGCAGGAATGACCATTGGAATTTCCATCATTCTTTATTCCTCTAGGCACGATGACTTCTGATGACACAAGGATTGACATAAGGAATCATAGTGATAAGAAACCTCTAGGGATTGAAACCATGAAGCCTTTGGTTATATGAAACTGTGATTTACAAGCTAGAAAACCCCTTAGCAATTCAATATACTCGCCCAAGGAAAGCTAAGAATAAATAGAAAGAGATGATCTTTAGATTAAAACCTAAAGGAAACTAAGGCCTATAAGCCCAAATCTATGGACGGCACAAAGGATAGATTAATTCCTTTGATAAGTTTGATTGCATTCATTCAAGAATACAAGGTTCAAAGCAACAAATTTGAAAGGATACTTGAAATATTATTGATAAGTTGAAATCTACCAAGAAATTCGTTTTAGGCTTTATAAGCCTCAAAAAACCCTAATCCTAGCTTGCTTAGGAAACATATCTCAAAAGGATAGAGATAATCTTCCTAATTAAAAGATAACTAAAAATAATTCCTAATTAAGCTAAAGCACATAAGTAGCTGCCCATAGCAACTAAAGAAAATCTTAATCTAAAAAAAAAATGCATATGGGCCTTATTTAAGTGTAAGCTAAATATGCCAAAATAATAAGCTTAAACTAAAGCCCAACTGTGGCTTGTAGAACTAGCCCATCCTGAGCTTGGACTTGTAATATATTAAAAGAGATGTGATCCACACTATCTTGTCTCAAATAATCTCCTTAGTCTGCCCACATGTGGAATGCTAATCCTTGGATATGCTTTGTTAAGGCCTTTTGATACTTCTTAGCTCTTGATCTAGTAATAAGGCCTTGTGGCAAGGCTTTTGGATCCTTGACCCATTGGACTTGATCTTGCTCTCTATGTCCATATTCTTCAAGATCCTTAGCTTTTTCTATCCGGCCTTGATCTGGCAATTCTTACCCATCATCTTCAAGCTTTCAATGCCCTTTCCTAGGCTGGTTGAAAAGAACATGGCTAACTTGTGCCAAACCCCTATTCAATGTTGATGTCTTTACCAAGGATCATTCACCTAATCAAGCAAAGAATTTAACTCCTAACAAGACCCTAAAATAATTTGTACTTATGAACCTTAATTATAAAGAATTAAAGGCTATTTAATACAAAAAAAGTTTAGATTAAACTACATTTGTAAAATACTAAGCCTTTACTTGATAAATTCACCAAGTTTATAAAGAACAAAAAGAAGAGAATTTAACTCCAAAATAATAAAGATTCAACAACTCCCTTTATAGGAGTCCTCGTGCCTAGAGGAAGAAGGAAGGATGGAGATCCTAATGGTGCAAATCCTGAGTCAAAATATGTGCGCATGTCTCCATTCTCGGTGTTTGCTCTTTCCTCTAAAAGATTCCTCCACAATCATTCGGAGAATGATATCAGTACACGATCAACTAATTTTCTTTCTTCGCATTCCTCTAATCATTGGATTAGTGCCTATGATTTCCGCTTCCACACGCTTTCACTCAAGACTCATATTTATGCTCCCCATATAAAATTAAACCAATATACTAGATAGAGATTAGAAAGAGAGACACAAAATAAACAAGAAAAAAAAAAGAATATATGTAGGATTTCATATCCGATAAGGAAAGAAATCACATGTTCTTTGTTATTTTTCATACGGCTAAGCATAATGATCAAATCAAATTGATTTAAATATAAGCGTAGGAAAAAACATAAGAGAAAGGAAGGACATGAGGGATAAGTTTATGCTCGCTAGTGCAAGTATTGATAGGTCCACAAATTTCTTGAAAGAACCCATAACTTGATTTCCTACAAGGTAGAAAACTGGAATAATATGCTCATTAGCCTCAAGTATTCAGTTGCATGCGATTTTATAGTGTGGATGCCCTCATTCCATAAGAAGAAGTGACTAGAAGCTAAATATGAACAAATAAATAAATAAATAAAAACTAATAAACTAAAATCAAATCAAGAACAAAAAAGGAGTTGACTAAGCAACAACTCTCGTATTCTTAAGTTTTATGAGCAAGCTTAATAAAAATAATGGTAAATTCAGGCGGGCCTACCTAAAAACACTCCGACCTAAATTACTTCATTATATGTATTGCAAACATCAAAGTGCTTAAATTATGACTTGTATTATGCTTAGATTAATTAAAAACAACTTAATTTCTCCCTTATGCACTTGGATTTACGTCTCTCCTGCTTGATCATCAAGAAAAGCCTCAATGCCATCGGTCAAGCTTATTAATTGCGTTTCCATGATTCCTTACGTCATCAATGGTCCTTGTGCCTAGAAGAACAGGGAAATATAAAGATTCTAATGGTGTAAATCCTGAATTATAGTATTTGGGCGTGCCACGATTCTCGGTATTCCCTCTTTCCTCTAAAAGATTCCTCCATGATCATTCAGAGAATGACTGATATGAACCAAACTAGCACAACGAATCCTACTCCAACAAGGAGCCTTGATGATGCAAATCCTACTAACTCAAGGAATCCTATTCAAACAAAAAGTCCTGACTCAGCTGGGAATGCTAATCCTGCAAGGAGTCCTGATGATATTAAGAGTTCCAGCAATGAGAGGAATCCTAATTCAACTAGGAATTCTAATTTAACTAGGAGTTCTAGTTCGATTCAAATTGCAAGTCAATGAGCTTATCCAAGACATTTGGGCTAAGGACACATCAAGGCTTGAAGAATTGGATTTAAGTTCAAGGCTCATTAATCTAATTCAGTTCATTGGGCTTGAATGATTCTAATTAGGCTTAAAAAGACAGAAAAGCTGAATTTGAGCATATGAAGTCTTGAGCCTAACTTGGCTTAGGTTTTGAGGCTCATCTATATGACTTATGTAAACTAGGGTTATATGGCTTATTTTGGGTAGCCACACATGTATTTAACTTAATTAGGACTTTGTTTAAGTTATCTCTTTTAGTTAGGAAAATTATATTTATCCTAGATCAGATGTAAATCCTTATTAGTTAAGATTTAAGGTTTTTTAAGGCCTATATAAGGCTAGTATGAATTTTAATGGTAATGAATTAAATAGTATTTTTACCTTAAAGCTTATATGCTTTGTCTTTATGTTCTTGTGTAGAATGTATGCTTAAGAAACATTCAAGTAGATTGATCATCTTCTTTTGGAGTGTTTCAAAATTGGGATTTAGGAACAAGGTTTTTAAATTCTAATTCTTGATAATCTTTCTAAGTAATTTGTTTTCTAACCCTTCTTAGGGGTTGAACCGAATTGGTTCTTGGGGTTTTCATGTTAATTGTTGGGGGTTTGCAATTCGAAAGGAGATTCTCAAGCTTATTCATAGAGGTTCCATATCAATGGTATCAATACACGATGAACAAAACATAAAAGAAAGGAAAAACGTGAGAGATAAGTCTATGCTCGCGAGCATGAACATTGATAAAGAGTGCTCATGCCACTTGTCAAGCTTGTCAATTGTATTTCCATGATTCCTTATGCCAATTCTTGTGTCACTAGGAGTCCTCATGCCTAAAGGAACATGGAATGATGGAGACCCTAATGATCCAAGTCTTGAATTGGATTATTGGGGCGTGTCTCGATTCCAAATCTAGGTTTGCTAGTGCGGATCTTCATAAATCCATGATGTGCGTAAAATACACACATCTAAATGGGGTTTTTTAAGATTGATTTTATGGATATTTGGATGTGAATTGGTCTCAACACTCACCTTATACATATGTTTGTGCGCATTAGGTCCAAAAGAGGTCAAAGGATGAAAAAGGAAAGAATTGGAGCATAATTGGACGTCAAAGCTGCCGAAACGAGCTAAGTACGAGCATGAGGAAGCTGAACAGAGCCATGTTGATCTCAACACTGGCCGTGTTCTCAACACGGTCACAAAACATTGGCCGTGTTACCAACACGAGGACAAACACGGCCGTGTTGGACATCAAAGAAGAAGTAGATTTTAGGGAGCACGGCCACAGAGAGTAACACGGCCAGGAACACCATCCCGTGTTGAGAACACGGCCAGGGACACGGCCGTGTTGGAGGCGACAGGGGGTATTAATTAAAAGAACGAAAAGAAGAGAAAAGAGAGGAGGCTAGGGTTAGAACGTCCCAAACCCTAATTTTTCTTTCTCTAAGGGTTTTCTAAGCTGAGACCAAGGGAAAAGGAGACTTGGATCAAGGTTTCAATCGGATTTCCTTGAAGGATCGAAGATTGGGCAAGGTTCGTTGATTGATTTTCAAATCGAGCAAGAGGAACAAGAATCGATTCAATTGGAGCAAAAGGATTTGGGGCTGTTTACTCTCATCCAAGGGTGTAATCGGGTTTTTTTTCTACCTTTGCTTATTGTTGTAATTGAATTCTTGTATATTTTGAGAATGAACATGATTAGCTAGATTGATTTAATCCATTGGGATTTCTTTACTATCTTGGCTTGATATTATATTGTTGGATTGTTCGAGTTGGTTTTGTATTCTTCTTGTTTTCAGTATTAATAAGATTATGCATTATTCATGAGACGTTGTGAATTGTGATGTTTAGATTGCTTTATGAGATTGAGAAATCCGTTTGGCAATTGGAATTTTGAATAACAAGAACTGGTTAATAATCGCTTAGAGATAAGGATAATTAACTAGCCGGATTAAGAATTAACAAAGCTTAATAAAGGCGGATTAAAGCTTAATGCTAATTTAAGAATCAATCGTTAGGAAGAGATTCCAACTTTAGGTTATTAGGTTTAGGAATTCAGTTATCTCGAGAGACAAACCGAATTCGGTTAAGAATTCATCCACGGGTAGCATAATTAGACTCACTGATCCTTTATCTTTTGTTCGGTTGCCAACTAGTTTAGATTCCCTTTGGGTTTCTCTTCTTGTTTTGATTATTTCGTTTATCAATCACGCTTGCATCTCCCTTAGAACTTAGCTCGTAGTTAATAGTTAGTTTAGAATTTATTCATCATCCATTTTAGGTTAATATAATAAAGAACAAAGGAGTAACTCTGGGCTTTCGCTTTCCCGAGGAATACGACCTTGATACTTGCCATTAGTGCTAGACTGCATCGATAGGTACACTGCCTTAGATTGTAGCTAACACGAGTAGCACCCATCAATCCACAAAGGTCTTGCAAGAATGCATAACTTGATTTCCCGCAAGGTAGAAAACTAAAATAATAATAGTGTGAAAGCCCTAATGCCATATAAATAAGAAATAAGAAGCTAAATATGAATAAATAAATAAATAAGGATGAATAAACTAAAGTCAAGATTTGACTGGTCAATAGCTCTCGTTGCCCCAAATTTTGTGAGGCAGCTTAAAGAAAGCAAGAGGAAATCTATGAGGGCCTACGTAATAATAACCTGACCCAAATTACTTCTTTATATGCATCCTAGACATCAAAATGCTCGCATTTCCATTAGTATTACACTTGGATTAATTGAAACCTATGTGATTTCTAACTATCACGCATGGATTTACGTCTCGTCTTGCTTAATCATCAAGCTAGGCCCCAGGGTTACCGGTTAAGCTTGTGGATTGTATTCCTATGATTCCTTACGATAATCCTCGAGTCATCGGGAGTCCTCATGCCTAGAGGTACAAAGAACAAGCCTCGATTCTCATTATTCCATTTTTCTTCCAAAAGTTTTATTTGCAATCATTTGAAAAATGATGTCAATACTCAATCAACTAATTTTCTTTCTTCACACTAGTCCAAATATTGAATCAGTGCCTACGATTGCCGCTTCCATGAGCTTTCTCTCAACAATTATGTTTATGCTTCCTAAATAAAACTAAACTATCATACTAGATAAAGAGGAGTTAACTGGTCAACAACTCTTATAGTCCCAAATTTCATGAGCTAGATTAACAAAAATAGGGGAGAATTTATATGGGCATACCTAATAACACTCCGGTCCAAATTGTATAATTTTATGCATCCCATACATCAAAATGCACACATTCCCGGTTGGATTAATAGAAAGCAACACGATTTCTCCCTTATGCTCGTGGATTTGCGTCTCGTCCTACTAGATCATTAAGTCACACCATAATGCCACCAGTCAAGCTTGTCAATTATGTTTATGCTCGCCAAATAAAACCAAACCATCAAACTAAACAGAGATTAGATAGATTGGAACAAAAGAAACGAATAACATGAGAACATAGGTGAGATTTCAGATATAATAAGGAAAGAAATCACAAGTACTTTATTTCTTCCATACAGCTAAATGAAAGGATCAAATCGAATTGACTTAATGACAAAGGTCGACAAAGAACACAAACGAAAGGAAGGACATAAGCGATAAGTTTATATTTTCTAGAATGTGTCAAATAATATGTTCATTGTCCTCAAGTATTCAATTGTATGCGATTTTTATATTACGATAGAGTAATTGTGTAACGACCCAGAACTATATCATATGAGATATTGTCCCTCACTGGCCTCACAATTTTATCCCGTTGGCGGGTTCGAGAACTTTCCAAGAGGTCACCCATCCTTGAATTTCTTTGAACCAAGCGCATTTAACTTTGGAGTTTCTATAACTCCACAGCCAAACAACTAAAAAGTGCCTCATCTGATTAGTTCCAACTCTTTATATATATGTTATCAACCATTCCTGCCCCATTTCAATGGAATATGATTCATTCATGTACCACCATACCTTAGAGTGCTGCCATCCTAGAACCATTCTTGCCCCATTTCTTTCTTACACAAATGATTTACGTCTCGTCATACTTGTTTATCAAGCCAAGCGCCAATGTCACTAGTTAAGCTTACCAATTGTGTTCCGCTGATCCCTTACACCAATCCTTCTATCATCAGGGAGTCCTCGTGCCTATAGAAACATAGAATGATGGAGATCCCAATGGTACAAATCCTGAATTGGAATATTTGGCATGCCTCGAATCGTGTTATTCCCTCTCTTCTCCAACACATTTGTTCATAATCATTTGAAGAATGGTATCAATACTCGATCAACTAATTTTCTTTCTTCTTATTTGTCCAAGCATTAGATCTGTATCTATGATAAGTCACTTCCACACGCTTTAACTCAACATTCCTATTTAGGCTTGCCAAATAAAACTAAATAATCATACAAGACATAGATTAGAAAGAGACAAACAAAAGAAATGAACACTAAGAAAAAAGTTAGGATTTCATATCCGATAAGAAAAGAAATTACAAGTTCTTTATTCTCTTCCATGGCTATGGGTAAGGATCAAATCCAAGTGATTTAAACACAAGGGTAGTTAAAGAACACAAAAGAAAGGAAGGACGTAAGTGATAAGTCTAGGTTCACTAGTACGGGTCTTTATAAGTCCACAAAGTTCTTGAAAGAACCCATAACTTCATTCTCTACAAGGTAGAAAATTGAAATAATATGCTCACTAGCCTCAAATATTCGGTTACATTTGGTTTTCATAGTGCGAAAGCTCTCATTCCATAAGAAGAAGAGACTAGAAGTAAATATGAATAAATAAATAAAGAAAGATGAATAAAATAAAGTCAAATCATTAACCAGAGAGGAGTTGAGTGGCCAACAATTCTTGTGCTCCTAAATTTTATGAGCTAGCTTAATAAAAATAAAGGAAAGTTCATGTGGGCCTACCTAATCATACTCCGAACCAAATTGCATCATTACATGTGTCCTAAAGATCAAAATATTCCCATACCCACTTATATTAATCGAAAGCAATATGGTTTCTCCCTTATGTGCATCGATTTGCGTCTCCTACTGCCTGATCATCAAGTCAAGCCCCAATGCCACTAATCAAGATTGTCAATTGCTTTCCCATGATTCCTTAACAAAAACAAGGGAAAATTTGTGTGCACGTACCGAATAATACTCCGACCCAATATACTTCATTACATGCCTCCCAAACATGAAAACACACTTGGATTAATCAAAAGCAATAAGATTTCTCCTTTACACACGTTGATTTACATCTCGTCATGCTTGATCATTAAGCTAAGCCCTAATGCCACCAGACAGCTTGTTAATTGCGTTCAGATGATCCCTTATGCCAATCCTTGTGCCATCATGGAGTCCTTGTGCCTAGAGGAATAAGGAATGACATAGATCCCAATGGTGCAAATCTTGTATCATAATATTTAGGCGTGCCTCGATTCACATTGTTCTTTCTCTCCTTCAAAAGATTCATCCATGGTCATTCTGAGAATGATATCCATACTCGATCAACTAATTTTCTTTCTTCGCATTCATCCAAGTATAGGATCAGTGCCTATGATTGTCGCTTCCACGAGCTTTCTTTCAACAGTTTTGTTTATGGTTCCCAAATAAAATGAAACCATCATACTAGATAAAGATGAGTTGACTGGCCAACAACTCTCGTTATCCTAAATTTGTTTAGCCAAAATAATAAAAATAAGGGAGAATTCATGTGGGCATACCTAATAACAGTTCAATCCAAATTACATAGATATATGCGTCCTAAAACATCAAAATGTGCACATTCTCGCTTGGATTAATCAAAAGCAACATGATTTCTCCTTTATGCACGTGGATTTGCATCTTGACTTGCTAGATCATCAAGTTACGCCACAATGCCACCAGTCAAGCTTGTCAATTGCGTTCCTATAATTTCTTATGCTAATCCTTGTGTCATCTTTTATTCGAACTGTGCAGAGCCAAATCAGCTCTGCTCAGAGCCGATTGGCTCTTTAGGTCAGGGTATAAATCAATTCCATTTGATCCTTATGCTTTGCCATGTAAGAGAATAAAGAACTTGCGATTTCTTTCCTTATTGGATCTGAAATCCTATCTATGTTCTCATTTATTCTTTTCTTTTGTTCCTCTTTTTCTATTCTATGTGTTGTATGATGCTTTGGTTTTATTTGGCGAGCATAAAGAAAAATATTGAGTTAAAGCCCGTGGAAGCGACAATCACACTGATCCAGTACTTAGACAAATGTGATGAAAGAAATTTAGTTGATCGAATATTGATATCATTTTTTGAATGATCGCAGATGAATCTTTTGGAGGAAAGAGGAATGCTGAGAATCAAAGCATGCCCAAACATTCTGATTCAGGATTTGCACTGTTGGGATCTCCATCATTCCTTATTCCTCTAGGCATGAGGACTCTTGATGACACAAGAATTGGCATAATGAATCATGAGAATATAATTAAAAAGCTTGACTGGTGGCATTGGGATTACCTTGATGATCAAGCAGAACAAGACATAAATCCATGTGTGTAAGAGAGATATCATGTTATTTTCAAAAAATTCAAGGGTAATACAAGCAGAAATGCAAGCATTTCTATGTTTTGGACGCATGTAATGAAATATTTTAAGTCGAAGCATTATTAGGTTGCCCAATGCAAATTTCTCCTTGTTTTCCTTAAACTGCCTCATAAAATTTGGGACTACCACAGTTGTTGACCTGTCAACTCCTCTTTAGTTCTTGATTTGAATTTAGTTTATTCATCTTTCTTTATTTAGTTACTCATATTTTAGCTTCTACTTTCTTCTTCTTATGGAATGAGGGCTTTTGCACTATAAAAACCTCATATAACCGAATATTTGAGGCTAGTGAGCATATTATTTCAGTTTTCTACATTGCAGAGAATTAACTTATGGGTTTTTTCAAGAACTTTGCAAACTTATGAAGACCCGCATTAGCGAAACTAGACTTATTGCTCACGTCCTTCTATTCTTTTATGCTCTTTGTCTACCCTTGTATTTAAATCAATTCGATCCTTATGCTTAGCCATGAAAGAGAATAAAGAACTTGTAATCTTATTTATTTTCATATCCAAAATATTACCTCTTCTTTTGTTCATCTTCTTCTACTCTATGTTCTATATGAAGGTTTAGTTTTATTTAGCGAGCATAAATAGGAGTGTTCAGTTAAAGTATGTGGAAGCGACAATCATAGGCACTGATCAATGCTTGGATAAATGCGAAGAAGGAAAATTAGTTAATCGAGTGTTGATATCATTCTTCAAATAATCGCGATGAATCTTTTTGAGCAAAGAGGGAACACCAAGAATGGAGGCATGCCTAAATATTGCGATTCAGAATTTGCACCATTGGGATCTCTATCACTCCTTGTTCCTCTAGTTTTGTGGACGCCTGATGAGATGAGGATTGGAATAAGGAATCATGAAAATACAATTGACAAGTTTGATTGATGCCATTGGGGCTTAGCTTGATGATCAAGGAAGGGAAAACATAAATCCAAGCTTGTTAATGAGAAATCATGTTGGTTTCGATTAATGCAAGTGTAATACTAGTGGAAATGCGAGCGTTTTGATGTTTGGGATGTATATAAAGAAATTATTTTTTTCCGTGTGTTATTAAGTAGGCCCTTGCAGATTTTCCCTTGTTTCTGTTAAGCTGGGTCATAAAATTTAGGACAACAAGAGATGTTGACGAGTCAACTCCACTCTAGTTCTTTATTTGAATTTAGTTTATTCATCTTTCTTAATCTATTTATTTATATGTAGCTTCTAGTTTCTTCTTCACATAGAATTAGGGCCTTCGCACTATAAAAACTACATGCAACAAAATACATGAGGCTAGTGAGCGTATTTAATATTTTAGTTTTCTATCTTGTGGGAGATCAACTTATGTGTTCTTGCAAGAACTTTGCAAACTTATGAGGACCCACACTAGTGAACCTAGTCTTATCACTCACATCCCTCCTTGCTTCTGTGTTCTCTGTCTACCCTTATGTTTAAATCAATTTGACTTGATTCTAGCTTAGCCATATGGAAGAGAATAGAGAATTTGTGATTTCTTTCCATATCGGATCTGAAAGCCTACCTATGTTTTCATTTTTCTTATTTCTTTTGTGTCTCTCTTTCTAATTTCTATCTAATATGATGGTTTGGTTTTACTTGGCGAGCATAAACAAGAGTGTTGAGTTAAAGCGCATGGAAGCGACAATCATAGGCATTGATCCAATTCGTGGACAAATGCAAAAAAAGAATATTACTTGATTGACTATGCAAAAAAAGAATATTCCAAGCGACAATCTTTTAAAGGAAAGAGGGAACAACGAGGATTGAGGCATATGCCTAGATATTCTTATTCATTAGATGCACCATTAGGATCTCCATCATTTCTTGCTCCTCTAAGGACAAGGACTCTTGATAACATAAGGATTGGCATAAGGATTCATGGGAGCGCAACTGACAAGCTTGATCGGTGGCATTAGGAATTATGTAGATATGACACCTCATCTCATGTAACCCGAGATGGATATTTAAAACAAAATACTTTCTAAAATCTTTCTAGTTTAGTTGAATTGTAACATACTTACATATGTATATGTAATAATGTATTTGAAATCATAATTATGAAAAATAGATAATATTTTTTAATATGATGTTTCATTACAACAATTATAACTAGGAATGCATTTATTAAACATTATTAAATAAGTTAATATACAAAGTTGGCTCATAAAATTTAGGACTACAAGAGTTGTTGCCCAGTCAATTCCTCTCTCATTCTTGATTTGACTTTCTTTCTTTATTTATTTATTAAAATTCAGCTTCTAGTTTCTTCTTCTTATGGAATGAGGGCTTTCGCATTATAAAGATCGCATGCAAGCAAATACTTAAGGCCAATGAGCATATTATTTCAATTTTCTACCTTGCGGGAAATCAAGTTATTAGTTCTTTCAAGAAATTTATGGACATATCAATGCTCACACTAGCAAGCATAGACTTAGCATTTTATGTCCTTCCTTTGTCTTGTGTTCTTTGTCTATCCTTGTGTTTAAATCAACTTGATTTGATCCTTATGCTTAGCCGTACGGAAGACAACAAAGAACTTGTGATTTCTTTTCTTACGGGATCTAAAGTCTTACCTATATTCTCATTTTGTTTGTTACTTTTGTGTCTTTCTTCCTAATATTTGTCTAGTATGATAGATTGGTTTTATTTGGAGAGCATAAATACGAGTGTTGGGTGAAAGCACGTGGAAAGCGGCAATCATAGGCACCGATCCAATACTGCGACGAATGCGGGGAAAGAAAATTAGTTAATCATGTATAGATATCATTCTCCGAATGATCATGGAAAAATCTTTTAGTGGAAAGAGGGAACAATGAGAATTGAAGCACTCCCAAATATTCTGATTCAGGATTTGTAGCATTGGGATCTGTATCCTTGCTTGTTCCTCTAAGCAAAGGAATACGAACGTAGGTAGGATTTCTTATCCGATAAGAAAAGAAATCGCAAGTTCTTTATTTTCTTCCATGGCTAAGCGTAAGGATCAAATTGAATTGATTTAAACTCAGTGGTAGAGAAAGAACACAAAAGAAAAGAAGGACGTGAGCAATAAGACTAGGTTCGCTAGTGCAAGTCTTCATAAGTCAAGGTCTTGAAAGAACCCATAACTTATTTCTCTATAAGGTAGAAAACTAAAATAATATGCTCATTAGCCTTAAATATTCATATGCATGCGGTTTTCATAGTGCAAAAGCCCTTATTCCATAAGAAAAAGAAACTAGAAGCTAAGTATGAATAATTAATAAAGAAAGGTGAATAAATTAAGGTCAAATCAAGAACTAGAGAGGATTTGACTAGCTAACAACTCCCGTAGTCTCAAAATTTATGAGCCAGCTTAATGGAACAAGGGGAAATTCCTATGGGCCTACCTAATAACACTCCAGCCAAAATTACATCATTATATGCATCGTAAACATCGAAACATGCGCATTCTCGCTTTGATTAATCTAAAAGAACATGATTTCTCCATCACGCGCTTGTATTTGTGTTTCTTTCTACTTGATCATCAAGGCATGCTCTAATGCCACTAATGAAGCTTGTCAATTATGTTCCCATGATTTCTTAATGAAAATAAAGGACAATTCGCGTGGGAGTACCTAATAACACTTTAACACAATTCTTTTTATTGTATGCCTCCTAAATATCATAAACGCATGCATTCCGACATGTATTAGTTGAAAGTAGCATGATTTCTCCCTTACGTGTGTAGATTTGCATCTCGTGCTGCTTGAACATCAAGTCACAGCTCAATGGCACCGGTCAAGCTTGTCAATTGTGCTCCCATGATTCCATAAAGAAAACAAGGGGAAATTTGCATAGGCGTACCAAATAACATTTCCACCCCAAACTTATTGCTCATGTCCTTCCTTTCTTTTGTGTTCTTTGTGTACCCTTATGTTTAAATCTATTCGATTTGATCCTTAAGCTTAACCGTATGGAAAAGAACGAAGAACTTGTGATTTTATTTGGGGAGCATAATCATGAGTGTTGAGTGAAAGCATGTGGAAGCGAAAATTATAGGCATTGATCCCAGGCTTAGACAAATGCAAAGAAAGAAAATTAGTTGATCGAGTATTGATATCATTCTTAGAATGTTCTCGGGCAGATCTTTTAAAGGAAAGAGGGAGTGCTAAAAATCAACTCTTGCCTAAATATTCCAATTAAGGATTGGCACCATTGAGATCTCCATCATTTCTTGTTCCTCTAGGCATGATGACTTCTAATGACATAAGGATTGGTGTTAGGAATCATGAGAACTCAATTGACAAGCTTTGACCGATGGTATTGGTGCTTAGCTTGATGATTAAGCAAGATGAGACGTAAATCCATGCGCGTAAGGGATAAATCATGTTGTTTTTTATTCATCCAAGTGTAATACAAGCGGCAATTAGATTTGATCCTTCCGCTTAGCCGTATGGAAGAGAATAAAGAACTTGTTATTTCTTTTCTTATCAGATCTGAGATCCCACCTATGTTCTTATTCTATTCATTTCTTTTGTTCCACTAAATCTAATCTCTGTCGTTTGATGTTTTGGTTTTATTTGGGGAGCATAAATATGAGTGTTGATTAAAAGCACATGGAAAGCAATCATAAGAACCCATACAATGCTTGGACAAATATGAAGAAAGAAAATTAGATTATCGAGTATTGATATCATTCTTAGAATTAATAGGGATGAATCTTTTGGAGGATAGAAGCAATGCCGAGAATTGAGGCACACCCTGATATTCCAATTCAGGATTTGCACCATTAGGATCTCGATCTTTCCATGTTCCTTTAGGCACGAGGACTCCTGATGACACTAGGATTGGCGTAAGGAATCATGGGAATGCAATTGATAAGCTTGACCGATGGTATTAGGGTGTGACTTAATGATCTAGCAGGATGAGACACCCACATGCGTATGGGAGAAATCATGTTGCTTTCGATTAATCCAAGGAAAATGTGTACATTTTGTTGTTTGGGACACATATAATTATGTCATTTGAGCCAGGGTGTGATTAGGTATACCCATACAAGTCTCCATAAGTCTGTAAAGGTCTTGAAAGAACACATAACTTATTTCTCCGCAAGGTAGGAAACTAAAATAATATGCTCACTAGCCTCAAATATTCGGTTGCATGCAATTTTCATAGTGCAAAACCCCTTATTCCATAAGAAGAAGAAGCTATAAGCTAAATATGAATAAATAAATAAAAGAAGATGAATAAACTAAAGTCAAATCAAGAATCAGAGATGATTTGATTGGCCAACAACTCTCGTAGTCTCAAGTTTTATGAGCTAGCTTAACAAAAATAAGAGAAAAATCATGTGGGCCTACCTAATAACACTCCAGCCCAAATTACATCATTATATACGTACCAAACATCAAAATGCGCACACTCTCACTTGGCTTAATTGAAAGCAACATGATTTCTCCATCACACGCTTGGATTTGCATCTCGTCCTACTTGATCATCAAGTCATGCTCCAACGCTACTGGTGAAGCTTGTCAATTATGTTCCTATGATTTATTAACAAAAACAAGGTTAATTTTGCGTGGGCATGCCTAATAACAATCTAGCCAATTTACTTCATTATATGCCTCTTAAACATCAAAACATGTGCATTCCTAATTATATTAATAAAAAACAGCATGATTTCTCCCTTGTGAATGTGGATTTGCATCTCGTGCTGCTTGATAATTCAGTCATGCCTTAATACCACCGGTTGAGCTTGTAAATTGCGCTCCCGTGATTCCTAAATAATCAATTAGAAGGAGACGTAAATCCATGCGCGTAAGGAGAAATCATGTTGTTTTCAATTAATCCAAGCGTAAGTAGGCCCATGCTAATTTTCTCTTATTTTTGTTAAGTTGGCTCATTGAATTTGCAATCATGAGAGTTGTTGCCCAGTCAACTACTCTTTGGTCCTTGATTTAACTTTAGTTTATTCATATTTTTATACTTATTTATTAAAATTTATCTTCTAGTTTCTTTTTCTTATGGAATGAGGGCTTCAAAATATAAATATTTCATGCTACTTGAGGCAAGTTAGCATATTATTTCAGTGTACTAATTTGCAAAAAATTAAGATATCGGTTCTTTCAAGAACTTTGCGAAGTTATCAACACTTGCGCTAGTGAGAATAGACTTAGCGCTCACATCATTTCATCCTTTTATGTTCTTTATGTGCCCTTGTGTTTAAATGAATTTGATTTGATCCTTACGCTTAGCTGTCTAAAAGAGAACAAAGGACTTGTGATTTCTTTCCTTTTTGGATCTGAAATCTTACCTATTCTCTCATTTTGTTCGTTTGTTTTATGTCTCACTTTCTAATCTCTATCTAATATAATGGTTTTATTTTATTTAGGGAGTATAAGTACGAGTGTTGAGTGAAAGTACATGGAAGTGGCAATCATAGGCAACAATCAAATGCTTGGACAAATACGAAGAAAGAAAATTAGTTGATCATGTATTGATATCATTCTCTAAATGATTGTGGATAAATCTTCTAGTCGAAAGTGGGAAGAATGAGAATCGAGGCACGATAAATATTCCAATATAAGATTTGTACATTGGAATCTTCATCATTCCTTATTCCTCTAGGCACGATGACTTTTGATGACACAAGGATTAGCATAAAGAATCATGGGAAATCAATTGGCAAGCTTGACCAATGGCATTATGCTTAGCTTGATGATCAAGTAGGATGAGACGTAAATCCACGCTCGTAAGGGAGAGATCATGAAATCCAAGTGTAACACAAACAACAATGCGGGAAGTTTGATGTAAGGGCTGCATATAATGAAGAAATTTGGGTCAGAGTATTATTAGGCAGGCTTAAACAAATTTTCCCCTGTTTATGTTAAGTTGGCTCATAAAATTTTGGACTACAAGAGTTGTTGACCAGTCAACTACTCTCTCATACTACAAAAATCGCATGCAACCGAATACTTGAGGGTAGTGAACATATTATTTGAGTTCTCTACCTTGTAGAAAATTAAGATATGGGTTCTTTCAAGAACTTTGTGGACTTATGAAGATTGATTCTAGCGAACATAGACTTATCGCTTATGTCCTTCCTTTCTTTTGTGTTCTTTATTGACCCTTGTGCTTAAGTTAATTCGATTTGATCCTTTCGTTTAGCCGTATGGAGTAAAATAAAGAACTTGTGATTTTTTTCCTTATCAGATATGAAATCCAACCTATGTTCTCATTTTGTTCGTTTATTTTGTTCCACTCTATCTAATCTCTATCCAGTTTGATGGTTTCGTTTTATTTGGCGAGCATAAATATAATTGATAAGCTTGACCGGTGTCATTATAGCGTGACTTGATGAGCTAGGAGGACGAGATGCACATCCATGCACGTAAGGGAGAAATCATGTTGCTTTCGATTAATCCAAATGGGATTGCGTGCGTTTTGATGTTTGGGATGCATATAATTATTTAATTTGGACTAGAGTATTATTAGGTATGCCCATATAAACTTTTCCCTATTTTTGTTAATCTAGCTCATAAAATTTAGGACTATGAAAGTTGTTGACTAATCAACTCCTCTTTCTCTAGTATGATAGTTTAGTTTTATTTGGGGAGCATAAATACAATTTTTGAGAGAAAGCTCATGGAAGCGGTAATCATAGGCACTGATTCAAATACTTGGACTAATGCGAAGAAAGAAAATTAGTTGATCGAGTATCGATATCATTCTTTGAATGATTGCAAACAAAACTTTTGGAGGAAAAAGGAAACGATGAGAATTGAGGCCTGTTCCTTGTACCTCTAGGCATAAGGACTGTTGATGATGTGCGGATTGGCATAAGGAATCATAGGAATGCAATTGACAAACTTTACCAATAATCAATATCAATTGACAAACGGATCACAAACTCAAAGTTTAGCAATAGAATAATCAATATCAAAGTTGAGTCACCAGTTCAATCAATATCAATAATTCATAAATAATAAGAACAAGAAATAAAGAATACTTGAATTAAAGAAGAATTCTGTTAAGCACAAAGCCTCACAAAATCACAATTGGAATTTATTCACTCTTGAATTAGAAACTAAAAACTTAGCCACTCATGGTGGAGTAAGAATTCACAAGAATTGTAGAGAGTAGAAGAAGAATAAGAATATGAATAATTTAGCTCAAAGTATCTAGCCGTCCTTATATAGGAAGTAAAACCCTAAACCCTAATAGTAGAATCCTTATCAAAAAGAAATATGCTTCCTATTTAATCTTATCCCTATAAGGAAGGATAAGATTAAGAGTGATCTAAATAAATTAAAACCCTAAATACATGGAAGAAAGTTCTATTAATCTAACACTTCCAAAAATAAAGGAAATTAACTAGGGATAGGTCCACCACAAATTATTCTTTGAAAATTTCGAAGCTCTCTTTCACATCTTTTAGCAGCTCATGGGATGCAAGGCGTGGTCACGCCTTATTGACAGTAGTCTTCTGCACAGATTTCTGCACTTCCTCCAAAAGACTTTGTTTTTGACAAAATGATGACTTAAAATATGTCTTTAGGCTGGATTTTGCTCCATCCTTGATATTTCATCACCTAAGTCAGAATAAACATAATTTCCATAATTAAGTACATTATGAGTTGAATAATAATGACAATCAAGAGATTAGCACTCATAGGATAAAATTTATAAAAAGAACAAGTATCTTAATAATTCATCAAAATCAAAGCAACGAGACTTAACACCCTCACATGGTTTCACTCAATACTCTCAAAGTGTTTAGGGTGTATTTACTCTCAGAATCAAAACAAAGCATGTTATTACCATAAGCTTGCTAATGAATCAAGTCTCCACCACTACACATGAATTAGATGCAAAAATCAAAAGGACTTTACAAGGGTTGTAATTGGGCTTAGGAAAGGGTATGATAAAGGAAGAGCTGAGATGTTTCATAATCAAGACAAAAAATTAGATTTTTGCATGATAACTTATGCCACATCCACGAAATATACTACAAAAACTTTGAGATTTATTCCCACATTTTATATTAGCACTAAAAATCTTGGAGAAATAACATGTAATAATTCAATTCAAAATATTTGATGAATACTTCTCCAATTATCCTCTTTCATGAAAGGAATAAATATCAACTTTCTTTTCTCACTTTTTTTTTTCTTTCCCTCTCTTTTTTTCTTGTTTTGTCTCTTTTTTTTTCATTTGTACCATGCAACACTTCCCTTCTTATCTTGACAAAGGTAGAAAAATAGAGGTAGCAAACGAAAGGTCTTGGGTTAAACAACATGTGTTAAAAATAAAAAAGAAAATAGAAAATAGGCTCAAAGTGTCTAACTAAAAGGGAAATTAACACGGTAAGTATTTTAAGAGTCTAAGAATAGGTTAATCCTAATTGCCCTTATCATATTAAAGCATCATTCCAAAAATGTGGTCTCAATATGAATTCAGAAGCAAGTTCTAGAATAATCATACTAGTTTGATAACACACAATAAAAAAAATAATTAGAGCAAAATATAATGAACTGCTCTTTGGCTCAAAAGCTCATTTGTATCAAGTCTTGTGCATTTTTCAATCAATAAACTAAAAAGATACCTTCGGATAGTTTTAAAGAAACACTAATCATGCTTATCCCCTTTCATGCATTGAAATTCAAACCAAAAATGTATTTCTAACTTACATGGTATTCCAGGTTATCAAAATAAAACTCAAGGTTGCAAAAGAAGAATTAGAACATATGAATTAAAGCATACCTAATTATAAGCATAAAAAAAATATTTTGAAAAACAAAAGGAAATCATGTAATTACATATTCCTCCTCCACACCTAAACTATACATTGTCCTCAATGTATCAAAAAAGAAAATGGCTCACAAAAGAAATGAAAAGAAATATGAAACTCCCCTGATTTGCGAGCAATTCGGGCTGAATAGTGAGTGGTGATGGTGGGAAAGGAGGTAGAACCGCCTAGTGAAAATAGAAAGTTTTGGTGATGGCTGCTGCAAAAGAAAATAAAACGTTGGTGGCTATGGCAAAATAAAACGTTCTCTTTTCTTTTCTCTCTCTCTTTTTTTTTAAGCACAAAAATAAATAATAATAATAAAAATTTAAAATTTAAAATTAAATAAAATAAAATAAATAAAATAATAATAAAAATTAAATAAATTAAATAAAAATAATAAAAAACAAAAAAATAATAATAAAAAAAAGAACAAAAAAAAAAAGAGTGGTTTGAATTAAGGCGTGGTCACGCCTTATAAGAAGCGAGCTTCTGTAATTTTTTGGTGCAGTTTTTCAAAACAAAACAGAAGACCGCTTGGAACAAGGCGTGGTCACGCCTTGTAAGAAGCGAGCTTCTATAATTTTTTGGTGCAGTTTTTCAAAACAAAATAGAAGACAGCTTGGAACAAGGCGTGGTCACGCCTTGTAAGAAGCGAGCTTCTGTAATTTTTTGATTTTTTTTTCTTCTTTTCTTTTTAGAGAACAGGAGATGTTTGGGAACAAGGCGTGGTCACGCCTTATAGAAATTATAGTCTCCTGCCAGAAAAAAGAAAAATTAAATTTTATTTTTTTATAAAAGAAATTAAAAACTAAAAACTAAAAACAAAATAAACTAAGTGAAAGAAAAAAAAATAATAAAAAAAAAAAATAAAGCAAGTATTTGGGTTGCCTCCCAATAGCGCAATTGTTTAACGTCGTTATGCTCGACGGAATAATAAAATATTTGAGTCATCCAAATAAGTGGGGTGATTCGATGGAAAACTAATGAGACATAAAGCAATTTGACCCTCATGGAAGATCTTCAATCTATGACCATTCAGTTTGAAAATTTTATCCGAATCCAAGCTTCTAATTTCCACTTCTAAATTAGATTGTGCATCTAATTCTTGCTCATCAGTAAGATTTTCTTTTGCAGATACTTCCTGCACAATTGGATTAATTACATCAATATAGCAAAGATAATGTAAATTATTAGGATATTTCATTGCATGAAAAATATTAAATTTAATAATCTCTCTATTAAACTCTGCGGAGAGAGTACCCTCATCTACATTAATCTTTGTCTTAGCAGTTTTCATGAATGGTCGTCCTAATAAAATCGAAGCTAATTTTAATGAGGAATTACCATCCATTTCCAAAATGTAAAAGTCGACAGGAAATATGAGCTTATTAACCTGCACCAAAACATCTTCAACAACTCCAAGGGGGTGAATTTAAGAATGATCAGCTAATTGAATCATTACACCAGTCTTTTGCAAGTTATTTAGTTTCAATTCTTGATAGATAGAAAATGGCATGACATTAATGGATGCTCTTAAATCTAACATGGCACGCTCAATTTTCGTATTACCAATAACACAAGGTAATGAAAACATACTTGGATCCTTGCATTTTTCGGGCATATTTTTTTGCAAGATGGCCGACACATTCTTAGTTACCACCACTTTCTCCTTTTCCTTCATTCTTCTTTTGTTTGTGCATAATTCCTTCAAGAACTTTGCATATTTAGGAACTTTCTTGATATCATCCAATAATGGGATATTTATCTCCACCTTCGTAAATGTATCCAGGATCTCCTTTTCTTGCTCATCTTCTTTTGGCTTAGCTAATCTGCTAGGAAAAGGAGGTAATGGAGTGTGAGATGAAAGAGATAGAGGAGGATCGAATTTTACCCCACGTGATGCTTTAGAGGAAGCTTCTTCTTCTTCCTTTTCCTTGCTCGGTTCACTTTTCTTAAGTGGAATCGATCCTGAAGGAAACTCCTTTCCACTTCTAAGAAAAATTGCACTAACATTCTCCTTTGGATTTATCTCTGGTTGTGAAGGTAGTTTTCCAGAATTTTGAGCCTCCAATTTACTAACCGACGTAGCTAGTTAAGTAATTTGATTGCCTAAACTCTGAATGCTTGATCTTGTTTCCTGTTGAAATTGAAGAGCATTGTTAGCAAGATTTTGAACAATATCTTCCAAGGACATACCTGAATTAGAAGCTTGAGGTTGTCTATTGAAGTTCTGGGAAGGATACTTTTGTTGTCCTCCTTTCTTCCATAGCTCAAATTTGGGTGATCTCTCCATCCAGGATTGTAATGATTAGAAAAGGGGTCATACTTCCTTTGAGATTGACCAATAAATCCGCCTAGAGCGTTAGCTTCTTGTATGGAGTCTTGTTGCAATGCTGGACACATATCGGTGGGATGTCCTTGCAACGAACATATTCTACACACTTTTGCCATTTGTAATTGCCCTACAGCCATTTGACGAACCATAGCAGTTAAATCAGAAATTTTCAAGATTTTTAGTGCTTACCTCATTAACTCGCCTTGTAGCTCCATCAGCTCTTGTACCAAATTGCTGAGAATTTTCGGCCATGTTTGAAATTAATTGCTTGGCTTCTTTAGGCGTCTTATCTACCAAAGCTCCACCACTTGCTACATCAATCATGCTCCTATCCATTGGCAATAATCCTTCATAGAAATATTGGATTAGGAGTTGCGGAGAAATTTGATGATGTGGGCATTTAGCACACAGTTGCTTGAACCTTTCCCAATACTCATACAACATTTCTCCAGTGAACTGTGTTATGCCATAAATTTTTTTTCTGATGTTGGCAGCTCTTGTTGCAGGAAAAAACTTGTCTAGGAACAATCTTTTCATCTCATTCCATATTGTTATTGAACCGGAAGGTAGATAATAGAGCCAATCCTTTGCTTTATCCTTCAAAGAAAAGGGAAAAGCTCTAAGATTTATTTGCTCTTTGGTCACACCATGTAGTTTCATTCCGGAGCATACAATATGGAATTCTTTCAAATGTTTATGAGGATCTTCACCTGCACATCCTCGAAAAGAAGGGAGTAAGTGAATTAAACCAGATTTTAATTCAAAATCAACTACAATAGTAGGAAATGTAATGCATAAAGGTTGTTGATTTAAATCCGGTGCAGCTTGCTCTTTGAGAGTTTTGTTTGCCATGTTTTCTATAACTTCTTGAAAGATAGACGTGTCACCAATAGCCAAATCTATCTCCAACTCCTCTATGAGACAACTTTTTCTTTGCTTAGTCTCCTTTCGTAATCGACGCGCTGTCTTCTCAATTTCAGGATTAAACTGCAACTCAATATCTTGAGAAGAACGAGTCATAAACAAATAATTTAAACAATGAGAAACTAAAATAGGCTCCCTGGCAACAATGCCAAATTTGGTCAGGTTGTCGAAGCCCTTCAAAATAAATTACTGATTTTCTTAAACTAATTTGTAGAAAAAGTGAAACCAGGTCGAATTCGAAGAGAACCAATGCGAATAGCTTCTCAAAGTAAAATAAAAAGGGGCGTTTTTGAATGTTTGAATCAAAATTATAAATATGCAGAAATAATGAAGGCTGAATATTAAAGTAAATAAAAATCAATCTTAACAAATTTCCAATTCAATAGTGCTAATTCCATCCAATTGTAATCATGATCATAGGCTAAAATATCAATT
Organism: Ricinus communis; assembly: GCF_019578655.1. Taxonomy (NCBI): domain Eukaryota; kingdom Viridiplantae; phylum Streptophyta; class Magnoliopsida; order Malpighiales; family Euphorbiaceae; genus Ricinus; species Ricinus communis. The sequence continues at coordinate 12,150,084 of NC_063258.1, forward strand.
CTTCTATTCAAGTACTTAGTCTACTTATTCGAAAAAGCCGCAACAAGTGTAATTCTCCTAATATAATTGACTCGAACCCAACATCCAAATCAAAACATACCATTAGTCAACTAGGCACGATAGTGTTCCATATCAACTTAATGATAGCATTAAGAATAATGAGAATGACTAAACCAACATTAATTTAATTGAGATAACTGCAATTGAAATAACTTTGTTCCTTTATTTCCCTAGAGCCTATCATGCAAGCTATGTAATTCGAATAAGCCGTAATCACACACACATGAGCCAGCTCCTTGCCACTTGTGTCAATCGTTCATGACAATTACGGATCACAAACTCAAAGTTGAGCAATAGAAAAATCAATATCAAAGTTGAGTCGCCACAATATCAATAATTCATAAATAATAAGAACAAGAAATAAAGAATACTTGAATTAAAGAAGAATTTTGTTAAGCACAAAGCCTCATAAAATCACAATTGGAATTTATTCACTCTTGAATTAGAAACTAAAAACTTAGCCACTCATGGTGGAGTAAGAATTCACAAGAATTGTAGAGAGTAGAAGAAGAATAAGAATATGAATAATTTAGCTCAAAGTATCTAGCCGTCCTTATATAGGAAGTAAAACCCTAAATCAAAAAGAAATATGCTTCCTATTTAATCTTATCCCTATAAGGAAGGATAAGATTAAGAGTGATCTAAATAAATTAAAACCCTAAATACATGAAAGAAAGTTCTATTAATCTAACACTTCCAAAAATAAAGGAAGTTAATTAGGGATAGGTCCATCACAAATTAATCTCTGAAAATTTTGAAGCTCTCTTTCACATCTTTTAGCAGCTCATGGGACGCAAGGCGTGGTCACGCCTTGTTGATAGTAGTCTTCTGCACAAATTTCTACACTTCCTCCAAAATACTTTGTTTTTGACAAAATGATGACTTAGAACATGTCTTTAGGCTGGATTTTGCTCCATCCTTGATATTTCATCACCTAAGTCAGAATAAACATAATTTTCATAATTAAGTACATTATTCAACCAAATTGCAAAGGAATTAAACACAATAAATATAACTTTTTTTGACCTATCATTGGGACAACAAGAGCTGTTGACCAGTCAACTCCTCTTCAGTTCTTGATTTAACTTTAGTTTATTCATCATTCTTTGTTTATTTATTCATATTTAGCTTCTTATTTCTTCTTCATATGGAATTAGGACTTTCACACTATAAGAACTATATGCAACTGATATAAGAACTATATGCAACTGATATAAGAACTATATGCAACTGAATACTTTATGGTAGTCTGCATATTATTTTAGTTTTCTACCTTGCGGGAAATCCAGTTATGCATTCTCACAAGAACTTTGTGGACTTATGAAGACCTTCACTAGCAAATCTAGATTTGGAATCGAGGCACGCCCCAATATTCCAATTCAAGATTTGGACCATTGCGATCTCCATCATTCCATGTTCCTTTAGGCGTGAGGACTCCTAATGACATAAGGATTAGTGTAAGGAATCATAGGAATAAAGCTTGACCGGTGGCATTGGGGAGTGACTTAATGATCTAGTAGGACGAGACACAAATCCACACGCATAAAATCATGTTGCTTTCGATTAATCCAAGCAAGAATGCATGCGTTTTGATGTTTGTGACATATATAATTATATCATTTTGGCCGGGGTGTTATTAGGTATGCCCACATGGATTTTCTGTTGTTTTTGTTATTCTAGCTTAGGAAATTTGGGACTACGAGAGTTGTTGACCAGTCAACTCCTCTTTGTCTAGTATGATGGTTTAGTTTCATTTGGGGAGCATAAACACCACTCTTAAGAAAAAGCGCTTGGAAGCAATAATTATAGACACCGATCCAATGCTTAGACGAATGCGAAGAAAGAAAATTAGTTAATCAAGTACTAATATCATTCTTCGAATGATCGTCGATGAATCTTTGGATAGGCACAAGGACTCCTGATGACACAAGGTTGGGCGTAAGGAATCATGGAAATGAAATTAATAAGCTTGACTGGTGGCATTAGGGCTTAGCTTGATGATCAAGCATGAAAGACGTAAACCCAAGCGCATAAGGAAGAAATCATGTTATTTTTTATTAATTCAAGCGTAATACAAGCCGAAATTCGAGCGCTTTGATGTTTGAAATGCATATAATGCAGTAATTTAGGTCGGAGTGTTTTTAGATAGGCCCACTCGAATTTACCCTTATTTCTATTAAGCTAAAATTTTAGACTACAAGAGTTGTTGCCTAGTCAACTCCTCTCTAGTTCTTGATTTGACTTTATTTTATTAAACTTTCTTTATTCATGTATTCATATTTAGCTTCTAATCTCTTCTGCTTATGGAATAAGGGCTTTTACACTATAAAAATTGCATGCAACCAAAAACTTGAGGCTAATGAACATATTATTTTGGTTTTCTACCTTGCAGGAAATCATGTCATTGGTTCTTTCAAGAAATTTGTGGACTTATCAACACTCGCACTACCGAGCATAGACTTATCCATCACGTCCTTCTTTTCGCTTGTTTTCTTTATCTATGCTTGTATTTAAATAAATTTGATTTGATCCTCACGCTTAGCCGTATGAAAGAGAACAATAAACATATTACTTCTTTCCTCATTGGATATGAAATCCTACGTATATTCTCATTTCTTTGGTTTGTTTTGTGTCTCTCTTTCTAATCTCTATATAATATGTTGGTTTGGTTTTATATAGGGAGCATAAACATGAGTGTTGAGTGAAAGTGCGTAGAAGCGACAATCATAGGCACTGATATAATGCTTAGAGGAATGTGAAGAAAGAAACTTAGTTGATTGTGTACTGGTATTATTCTCTGAAGAATTGTAGAGGAATCTTTTAAAGGAAAGAGGGAATAACAAGAATTGAGTCATGCCCAAATATTTTAACTCAGGATTTACACTGTTAGGATCTCCATCCTTCCTTCTTCCTCTAAGCACAAGGACTCTTGATGATGCAAGGTTGGGCGTAAGGAATCAAGGGAATGCAATTAACAAGCTTGACATGTGGCATTGGGGCTTAGCTTGATGATCAAGCGAAAAGACGTAAATCCACGTGCGTAAGGGAGAAATCATGTTCTTTTTTATTAATCCAAGTGTAATACAAGCCAAAATTCAAGTACTTTAATGTTTGAAATGCATATAATGAAGTAATTTATGTCAGAGTGTTTTTAGGTAGGCCCACACAAATTTATCCTTATTTTTATTAAGCTAGCTTATAAAATTTGGGACTATGAGAGTTGTTGCCCGGTCAACTCCTCTCTAGTTCTTGATTTGACTTAAAATCTTTATTTATTTATTCATATTTAGCTTCTAGTCTCTTCTTCTTATGGAATGAGGGCTTTTACACTATAAAAACCGCATGCAACCGAATATTTGAGGCTAATGAGCATATTATTTTAATTTTCTACATTGCAGGAAATCAAGTTATGTGTTCTTTTAAGAAATTTATCAACTTATCAACACTTGTGCTAGGGGGCATAGACTTATTTCTCACATCCTTCCTTTCTCTTATGTTCTTTGTCAATGCTTGTGTTTAAATCAATTCGATTTGATCCTTATGCTTAGCCATATAGAAGAGAATAAAGAACTTATGGTATCTTTCCTTATCTGATATGAAATCTTACCTATATTCTCATTTTATTTTTTTCTCTTGTATGTCTCTTTCTAATCTCTATGTAGTATGTTGCTTTGATTTTATATGGGGAGCATAAAAATGAGTGTTGTTTGAATGCTCATGGAAGCGGCAATCATAAGCACTGATCCAATGCTTCAAAGAATGCAAAGAAAGAAAATTTGTTGATCATATAGTGATATCATTCTCCGAATGATCATGGAGGAATATTTTAGATGAAAGAAGAAGCGTCGAGAATGGAGGCATGCCCAAATATTCTGACTCAGGATTTGCACCATTAGGATCTTCATCCTTCATTGTCCTTCTAGACATGAGGACTTCTGATGACACAAGGTTGGGCATAAGAAATCATGGGAACGCAATTAACAAGCTTGACCGATGCATTAGGGAGTAGCTTGATAATCGAGCAAGAGAGATGTAAATCCACATGCGTAAGGATGAAATCAAGTTTTTTCGATTAATCCAAGCGTAATACAAGTCAGAATTCGAGCGCTTTGATCTTTAAAATGGATATAATGAAGTAATTTTGGTCAGATTTTTTTTAGTAGGCCCACCCGAATTTACCTTATTTTTATTAAGTTGCCTTATAAAATTTAAGACTAAGAGAGTTGTTGCCCAGTCAACTCCTCCATTGTTCTTGATTTGACTTTAATTTATCAATCTTTATCTATTTATTTATTTATTCATATTTAGCTTCTAGTCTCTTCTTCTTATGGAATGAGGGCTTTCGCACTATAAAAGATGCACGCAACTGAATAGTTGATGCTAATGAGCATATTATTTGAGTTTTCTACTATGGAGAAAATCAATTATGGGTTCTTTCAAGAAATTTGTGGACTTATCAATATTCGCACTAGCGAGCATAGACTTATCCCCCACGTCTTTCCTTTCTCTTGTGTTCTTTGTCTATGCTTTTGTTTAAATCAATTTGATTTGATCCTTACACTAGCCATATGGAAGAGAACAAAGAACCATGTGATTTCTTTCTTTATTATATCTGAAGTCCTACATATATTCTCATTTTCTTTATTTCTTTTATGTCTATCTTTCTAATCTCTATCTAGTAATGTTGGTTTGGTTTTATATGGGGAGCATAAACACGAGTATTGAGTGAAAGCGTGTGGAAGCGACAATTATAGGCACTGATCTAGTGCTTATAGGAATATAAAGAAAGAATATTAGTTGATCGTGTACTGGTATCATTCTCTGAATGATCGCAGAGGAATCTTTTAGAGGAAAGAGGGAACACCAAGAATCGAGTCATGCCCAAATATTTTAACTCAAGATTTGCATCATTAGGATCTTCATCCTTCCTTCTTCCTCAAGGCACGAGGACTCATGTAAAGGGAGTTATTGAATATTGATTATTTTGGAGTTAATTCTCTTCTTTTGTTCTTTATGAACTTGGTGAATTTATCAAGTGAAGGCTTAGTATTTTACAAATTTAGTTTAATCTAAGCAAGAACTTTATGGACATGTGAAGACTTGAACTAGCAAGTCTAGACTTATTGCTCATGTCCTTTCTTTCTTTTGTGTTCTCTGTCTACCCTTGTGTTTAAATCAATTCGATTTGATCCTTGCGCTTAGCCATATAGAAGAGAATTGGGCTTTATTAAACTTAATTCCCCATATGGATTTGGTTCTTTGGTCTAAATACCTTGAATAAGCCCATTTAAGGCCAGCTTCATTCTTTTGGCTCTAGCTCTTGTAATTGGGCCTCCCTTGACATTGGCTTAGAACATGATCTCCTTGACTTGGTTAGCTACTTGGCTCCTTGGGCTTTGGATTTGCATTACTTCCTCTAGGCACGATGACTTCTGATGACATAAGGATTGGCATAAGGAATTATAGAAACTTAATTGACAAGCTTGATTGGTGGCATTTGAGATTAGCTTGATGATCAAGCAGGACAAGACGTAAATCCACACTCATAACGGAGAAATCATGTTGTTTTTTTTATTAATCCAAGCATAATACAACAGGCAATGTGAGCGTTTTGATATTTGGGCCACATATAATGAACAAATTTGGGTCAAATCATTATTAAGTAGGCCCACATGAATTTTTTCTTATTTTTGTTAAGCTGGCTCATAAAATTTAGGACCATAAGAGTTGTTGATCAGTCAACTACACTTTCGTACTATAAAAATCGCATGCAATCGAATATTTATGGGCAGTGAGCATATTATTTGAGTTTTCTACCTTATAGAAAATCAAGATATGGGTTCTTGCGAGAATATTACAGACTTATCAAGACTCATTCTAGCGAACATAGACTTATGACTTACATCCTTCCTTCCTTTTATGTCCTTTGTTGACCCTTATGTTTAAGTCAATGCAAAGAGAGAAAATTAGTTGATTGAGTATTGATATCATTCTCATAATGATTGCGACAAATATTTTAGTGGAAATATGGAATGTCGTAAATCGAGGCATGCTCCAATATTCCAATTCAGGATTTGCACCATTAGGATCTCCATCGTTCTATATTCCTCTAGGCATGAGGACTCCTAATGACACAAGGATTGGTGTAAGGTATCATGGGAATACAGTTGATAAGCTTAACCAATGGCATTGGGGTGTGACTTGATGATCAAGTAGGATGGGACATAAATCCACACATGTAAGGAAGAAATCACGTTGCTTTTGATTAACCCAAGCGGGAATGCAAGCATTTTGCTGTTTGAGACTCATGTTATTATGTATAAACGAGTTTTCCCATATTTTTGTTATTCTATTCTGGCTCAAAAAATTTGGGACTACAAGAGTTGTTGACAGTCAACTCCTCTTTGTTTAGTATAATGGTTTAGTTTTATTTGGGGAGCATAAACAATTCTATTTGGAGAAAGTGTGTGGAAGCGACAATTATAGGCATCAATCTAATGCTTGGATGAATGCGAAGAAAGAAAATTAGTTAATCAAGTATTAATTTCATTCTCCAAATGATCCCGAATGAATTTTATGGAGGAAAGAGGGAATGACGAGAATAGAAGCACTCCCTAATATTCTGATTCAGGATTTGCACCATTGGGATCTCCATCATTCCATGTTCCTCTAGGCACGAAGACTCCCGATGACACAAGGAATCATGGGAATGCAATTGACAAGCTTGACCGATAGCATTGACTTGCTTATCTAGCAGGACGAGACACAAATCCACAAACATAAGGTAGAAATCATGTTGTTGCTTTTAGTTAATCTAAGCGGGAATGTGCAAGTTATGTTGTACAAGACACATAAAGTAATGTAATTTGGGCCAGAGTATTATCAGGTATGCCTACATGAATTATTCCTTAATATCATTAAGTTGGCTCATAAATTGAGACTACAAGAGTTATTAACCAATCAACTCCTCTTTGGTTCTTGACTTGACTATAGTTTATTCATCTCTCTTTATTTATTTATTCATATTTAGCTTGTAGTTTCTTCTTCTCATGGAATGATGGCTTATGCACTCTAAAAACTGCATGCAACTCAATACTTGAGGCTAGTAAGCATACTATTTCAGTTTTCTACCTTGCGAAAAATCAAGTTATGGTTTCTTTTAAGAAATTTGCAAAATTATTGACACTCGTACTAGCGAACATAGACTTATCGCTCACATCTTTCCTTTCTCTGTGTTCTTTCTATACCCATGTGTTTAAAACAATTTGATTTGATCCTTTTGCTTAGCTATATAAAAAGAACAAAGAACTTGTGATTTCTTTCCTTATCGGATTTGAAATCCTACCTATGTTCTCATTTTGTTTGTTTCTTTTGTGCCACTTTTTCTAATCTCTATCTAGTTTAATGGTTTGGTTTTATGAGAATAAACACGAGTGTTGATTGAAAATTCCTAGAAGCGGCAGTCATAGGCATCGATCCAATGCTTGGATAAATGCGAAGAAAGAAAATTAGCTGATCGAGTATTGATATCATCCTTAAAATGATAACGAATGAATCTTTTGGAGGATAGAAGGAATGATGAGAATGGAAGCATGCCCTAATATGCCAATTCAAGATTTGCACCATCGGTTTATCTATCATTCCATGTTCCTCTGTGCACAAGGACTCCTAATTACACATGGATTAGTGTAAGAAGTTATCGGAACGCAATTGATAAGCTTGACCAATGGTATTGTAGTGTGACTTGATGATCTAGCAGGATGAGACGCAAATCCACATGCGTAAGGGAGAAATCATGTTACTTTCAATTAATCTAAGCGAGAATGCACATGTTTTAATTTGTATGATGTATATAATTATCTAATTTAGACCAGGGTGTTATTCGGTATGCCTACACGAATCCTCCCTTGCTTTTATTATTCTGGCCCACAAAATTGACTACGAGAGTTGTTGACTAGTCAACTCCTCTTTGTCTAGTATGATGGTTTGGTTTTATTTAGGGAGTATAAACTCGATTGTTGATAGAAAGCTCGTGGAAGCGACAATCATAGGCACTGATCAAGTACTTAGATGAATGCAAAGAAAGAACATTAGTTGATTGAGTAGTGATATCATTCTTTGGATGATTGCATATGAATCCTATGTAGGATAAGGGGAACGATGAGAATTGAGGAATGCCTAAATATTCTGATTCAGGATTTGAATCATTGGAATCTTCATCATTCCTTATTTCTCTAGGCATGAGGACACCTGATGGCACAAGGATTAGCGTAAGGAATCAAGAGAACACAATTGACAAGGTTGACCGGTGTCATTGAGGCTTAGATTGATGATTAAGCCGGACGAGATGTAAATCCACGCATGTAAGGGAGAAATTATGTTGCTTTTGATTAATCTAAGCATGAATGAGTATGTTTTGATGTTTTGGAGGCATATAATGAAGTATATTGGGTCGAAGTGTTATTAGGTACACCCACACAAATTTCCTCTTATTTTCATTAAGGAGTCATAGGAAAGCAATTGATAATCTTGATTAGTGGCATTGGGGCATGACTTGATGATCAAACAACATGAGACGCAAATCGACAAGCATAAAGGAGAAATATTGCTTTGGATTAATACAAGTCAGAATGCAACCATTTTGATATTTTGGATGAATATAATGAATGATTTGGTCGGAGTGTGACTAGGTATGCCCACATGAATTTTCCTTTATTTCCATTAAGCTGACTCATAAAATTTGGAAATATGAGAGTTGTTGGCCACTCAACTCCTCTCTAGTTCTTGATTTGACCTTAGTTTATTCATCTTTCTTTATTTATTTATTGATATTTAGCTTGTTGTTTCTTCTTCTTATGGAATGAGGGCTATGGCACTGTATAAACTGCATGCAACCGAACTAGGATTTGAATTGATGTCCTTTCATTGATTCCTCCTAAATTGCATTGATTTATCCTAAATATTTCATTTCAATTGGAATTTGGTTATTCACCATGTACGAGGATCCCCGCTAAGCATCCATGGCTGAATGGTTAAAGCGCCCAACTCATAATTGGAAAATTGGTAGGTTTAATTCCTACTGCATGCACCCATTTGAGGCTAGTGTGCATATTATTTCAATTTTCTACCTTGCAGAGAATAAAGTTATAGGTTCTTTCATGACCTTTGTGGAGTTATGAAGACTCGCACTAGCGAACCTAGACTTATCGCTCATGTCCTTCCTTCCATTTATGTTCTTTTGTTCATCTCTTTCTAATCTATGTCTTGTATGATTATTTAGGTTTATTTGGCGAGCATAAACAAGAGTGTTGAGTTAAAGTACATGGAAGTAACAATCATAGGCACCGATCCAATGCTTAGACAAATGTGAAGAAAGAAAATTAGTTGATCGAGTATTGATATCATTCTTCGAATGATTGCGGATGATTATTTTAGAAGAGAGAGGGAACGACGTGAATTGAGGCATGTCCAAATATTATGATTCAAGATTAATACCATTAGGATCTTCATCATTCCATGTTTCTCTAGGCATGAGGACTCCTTGATGACACAAGGATTGGCATAATGGAATACCGAAATGCAATTGACAAGCTTGACCAGTGACATTGGGGCTTAGCTTGATGATCAAGCTAGACGAGACGTAAATCCATTTGCGTGAGGGAGAAATCATGTTGTTTTCAATTAATTCAAGCATAATACAAGCAATAATGTAATCATTTTGATGTTTGGGATGCATACAATGAATTAATTTAGGTCAGAGTGTTGTTAAGTTGGCCAACACGAATTTTTAATTATTTTTGTTAAGTTGGTTCACAGAAAATTTAGGATACGAGAGTTGTTGACCAGTCCACTACTATCTAATTCTTAATTTGACTTTAGTTTATTCATCTTTTTGTATTTATATATTCATATTTAGCTTCAAGTTTTTTCTTCTGATGGAATAAGGGCTTTCACACTATACAAATTGCATGCAACTGAATACTTGAGGCTAGTGAGCATATTGTTTTAGTTTTCTACAGTGTGGGAAATCAAGTTGTGGGTTCTTTCAAGAACTTTTTGGAGTTATTAAGACTCGCACTAGTGAACTTTGATTTATTACTTATATCCTTCCCTTCTTTTATGTTCTTTGTCTACCCTTATGTTTAAATCTATTAAATTTTATCCTTACGCTTAGTCGTATGGAAGACAACAAAAAACTTGTGATTTCTTCCTTATTGGATCCAAAATCCTACCTATGTTCTGATTTGGTTCATTTATTTCATGCTTATCTTTCTAATCTTTGTTTAGTTTGAGGATTTAGTTTTATTTGGGGAGCATAAACATAAGTGTTGAGTGATAAGTCATGGAAGCAGCAATCATAGGCACAGATCCAATGCTTGGACAAAGGGAAATAAAGAAAATTAGTTGACCGAGTATTGAAATCTTTCTCAAAATGATCGCGAACAAATCTTTTGGAGGAGAGAGGGAACAGTGAGAATCGAGCCACGGCTAAATATTTCGATTCAGGATTTGCACCATTGGGACCTTAGTCATTCCTTGTTCCTCTAGGCACGAGGACTCCTGATGACACAAGGATTGGAAATAAATTCGATTTTATCCTTACACTTAGCCGTATGGAAGAGTACAAAGAAGTTTTGATTTCTTTCCTTATCAGATTTGAAATCCCACCTATGTAATTATTTTGTTCTTCTCTTTTTGTGTCACAACCAAATTTATTTATTTATTTTTATTAATAATTAATATTCATTAGCATGTCATTAAACATGTCATTTGCATCATGATTATGTATGATCTATTTTATTATGTTATGTGGTAGATAAATAAATTATTTAGTTACATATTGATTTAAATGAAAAGTAATGATTTTGGATTAAATTGGAAAGTTAGAAAGAAAGAGGATTAAATTGCAATTTGCCTAATTCTACACCAATATACCACCTCTTTCATTTGTTCTTATCTACGTATGCTTTCCAATTGCCTTTTCTTCTTTGTTTCTCTCATTTTTCTCGTTTCCTTCTTCAACTTTGATTTTCCAAATCAAACTCTACAAAACTTTTAGTAAGTGAAAATCAAATTCTTCTTTTCAGCTTGAAAGATTTGGACTTTCTTAATGAAGAAAAACAAAGGTGAGTAATTTTAATTGCTTGATTTTGCTGTAAATTAGGGTTAATGATATGTAATTGTTGATGATTATGTGTTTTGGAATTGTTTAATCAAGAGTAAACATGCTTTTACTAGTGATCTTGAAGCTGAAATTTCTGGGCAGACTTTTCACTTATGATTTCGTGACCTTAGAGGCTTTATCTTGAAAATTTTCAAACATGAAAGTTATAGTATATGTCTCAAGAATATATCTGTAAAATGGTTTTGCAGATTGTTGAGTGAGTAGGAACTTATGAGCTTGATTTTCTTTGCTTTCCTGTTTTTGGTTCCATGAGTCACCTGGTTTTTGTGCTGATATTTTGAGGCATTTAGAGGCTGAACCAACAGAGAGTTAAACATGAAAGTTGTTCATTTATATATCTAGTATATGTCTGCAAAATTTCATAATTTTTGATTGAGTATAGCGTGAGATATGTTGAACTTAATATAGCCTGCTCGAAACTGTTTTAAGCAGAAATCGGACTTAAAATTCAGAAATTTGTTGCTAATTGTGTGTTTCACAACTTGAGCTAGAGAAGTCCAAATTGAGTAAAATTAGTGTCTATAGAAACTTTAGAATGTTATCTTTATATCTGGAGAGGTTCATCAGAAAATTTATTCGTTTGATTGGTCATTTAATAGGAAACTTTTTGCTGTTCTGTTTAGATGGAAATTTGAGCAGCTGTATAGAAAATGCCATAACTATTTCTATACCAATGATTTTGAAGTGATTCTTTCTGCTATGGTTTCTATAAAAATGGAAGTGTAATTCTGGAAAATATGAGATCTTTATTAATTGTACATAAGTTTTGGTGTAATTTCTAAGTCAGTACCTACAAGCTGCCTTCATCAACAAATATGTTGATTTGTTGTCATTCATCTCATGCATCATATTAATATCTAGAATATATGTTATTTTGTTGAAATGTGATATTTTATTGATAGTAAATATATATATATATATATTTATGCCTTGTGATTGAATTGTATTTGTATTGAATATGTGAATAGATTCATCCAAAGGCAAGGAAGTGGTAAGAGAAAAAGAATAGGATTACTTTGTTATCCTATAACTTTTGGTAAGTATTTAATAGACTAAACTTTGTGTATATTGAGTAGGGACTGCTGTTTGATTACTTGATAATTTCTTGGTTGACTGAGTTGATATTAGTTATGTTTTTGGCTTGTTATAAAGTGAATTGATTGTGATGTGTTGTGAAGTGAATTGATTGTGATGTGTTGTGAAGTGAATTGATTGTGATGTATTGTGAAGTGAAATGATTGTGATTAAGGATTGATGACTTTTGTATGGATATTGTGTGGTTGGGAAAGCTGAGCCGGGCGGATAGCTACCCGAGTATGTGAGATGGCAAGACTGAGCCTGGCGGATAGTCTTGTCAAGTGGTTACTGAAATTTAAAAATGTGAGGAAATGTAAGGATGAGTCATCTGATCCTAATTTGATAGAAATAACAGTTATATGGTAAGGATGAGTCATCTGATCCTAATTCTGAAGACCATGAACATCATTTAAGAATAGTATTACAAACTTTGAGAGAAAAACAGTTATATGGTAAGTTCAGTAAATGTGAGTTCTGGATGAATAACATTGCATTTTTGGGGCATATTATATCTGCACAAGCTGTTCAACCGGACCAATCTAAGGTGAAGGCTATTCAGGAGTGGGAATCACCAAGAAATATTTTAGAAGTTCGTAGTTTTCTGAGATTGGCTGGGTACTATAGAAGATTCGTGAAGAACTTCTGCATTTTAGCAAAGCCATTGACTAATCTGTTGAAGAAACAAGTGACTTTTCAGTGGAATGATAAATGTCAAGCTAGTTTTGAGGAGTTGAAAAATAGATTGATTACAGCACCTATACTTTCATTACCTATACAAGGAGGGGAATATGTAGTCTATACAGATGCTTCACTTAATGGTTTGGGTTATGTATTGATGCAGAATGGAAGGGTTATTGCTTATGCTTCTAGACAACTTAGACCTCATGAACAAAATTATCTTACACATGATTTAGAATTGGCTGCAATTATACATGCTTTGAAAACTTGGAGACATTATCTTTATGGAGAGACATTTCGAATATTCACTGACCACAAAAGCTTAAAGTACATACCTACACAAAAAGAGTTGAACCTCAGGCAACGAAGATGGATGGAATTGTTAAAGGATTATGATTGTACCATTGATTATCACCCAGGAAAAGCAAATGTTGTGGCAGATGCACTTAGTAGGAAGACTTTGGAAAGGGTTGCAGGTATGATTTCATATCAGATGAGTTCCTTAATTTCGCTAAGAGCTAGGGATATGCATTTTTCTATAAAGAATGGGGTATTATTGACTACAATGAAGACTAGTCCCCAGATACTAGATGAGATCAAACATGCACAAGGTAGTGATGCATACTTAAAGAAGTTATAGAAGAAGGTACAAGATGGTAAGACAAGTGAACTAATCGAGCGAGATGATGGAATGTGGGTTATGAAAACCAGAGTATATGTACCTAATGTAGCCGCATTGAAACAAAAGATTCTTTGGGAGGCTCACAATTCTCCTTATTCAATGCACCTAGGGAGTACAAAAATGTATAACAATTTGAAGCCACATTATTGGTGGTCAGGCATGAAGAGGGAAGTTGCAGAATATGTAGCTAAATGCCTAACTTGTCAACAAGTGAAAGCAGAATATCAATCACCTGCAGGTAAATTACAATCTTTAATTATACCTGAGTGGAAATGGGAAAGAATTACTATGGACTTTGTTGTTGGTTTGCCTCGCACTTTTAGGAGAAATGATGCTATTTGGGTAATAGTTGATAGGTTAACAAAATCAGCGCACTTTTTACCTATTCAACAGAATGATTCATTGGATAAGCTAGCCAACTTGTATGTGAAAGAAATTGTTAGGTTGCATGGTGTACCTATCTCCATTGTTTCAGACAGGGATCCTCGGTTTACATCTCATTTCTGGAAGAGCTTACAAGTGGCAATGGGAACTAAATTGCATTTCAGTACTGCTTTTCATCCTCAAACAGATGGGCAATCTGAAAGAACCATTCAAACTTTTGAAGACATGTTATGGGCTTGTGCATTAGAGTATCGCGGAAATTGGGATGAACAGGTACCACTTATGGAATTTGCTTATAATAATAGTTTTCATTCTAGTATTGGTATGCCACCATACGAGGCATTATATGGGAGAAAATGTAGAAGCCCTATATGTTGGGATGTAGAAGGGTTGAGACAATTGGAAGGTCCTGAAATTATTCAAGAAACAGTAGATAAGATACAAGTTGCGAAGCAGTGTATCAAGGCTGCACAAGATAGACAAAAAAGCTATGCAGATAAACACAGAAGGGAAATTGAGTATGAAGTTGGGGATAAGGTTTTCTTGAGAGTATCACCATGGAGGGGTATCCTTCGATTTGGTAAACAAGGTAGTCCTCAATATATCGGGCCGTATGAGATTTTAGAGCGGGTTGGTCCTTTAGCCTATAGACTTGCATTACCCCCAGAGTTAGCTCAAGTACATAATGTTTTCCATGTTTCTATGCTTCGACGATATCGATCTGATCCTAGCCATGTCATCAAGATACCAGAAATTGAAGTTTCTGAGAAACTCACATATGTTGAAGAACCGATTCAGATATTAGACCGACAGGTTAGAAAATTAAGAAACAAGGAAATTCCTATGGTAAAGTTGAAATGGAGTCAACATTCATCTAAGGAAGCAACTTGGGAAGTAGAGAAGCATATGATGGATAAATACCCGAGCTTATTTGGCATGTCTGTTGGTGATTAGTTAATTTCGAGGATGAAATTTTCTAAGTGGGTAGGAATTGTCACAACCAAATTTATTTATTTTATTTATTAATAATTAATATTCATTAGCATGTCATTAAACATGTCATTTGTATCATGATTATGTATGATCTATTTTATTATATTATGTGGTAGATAAATAAATTATTTAGTTACATATTGATTTAAATGAAAAGTAATGATTTTGGATTAAATTGGAAAGTTAGAAAGAAAGAGGATTAAATTGTAATTTGCCTATTTCTAACCAATATACCACCTCTTTCATTTGTTCTTATCTATGTATGCTTTCCAATTTCCTTTTCTTCTTTGTCTCTCTCATTTTTCTCCTTTCCTTCTTCAACTTTGATTTTCCAAATCAAACTCTACAAAACTTTTAGTAAGTGAAAATCAAATTCTTCTTTTAAGCTTGAAAGATTTGGACTTTCTTAATCAAGGAAAAAAAAGGTGAGTAATTTTAATTGCTTGATTTTGCTGTAAATTAGGGTTCATAATATGAAATTGTTGATGATTATGTGTTTGGAATTGTTTAATCAAGAGTAAACATGCTTTTACTTGTGATCTTGAAGCTGAAATTTCTGGGCAGATTTTTCACTTATGATTTCGTGACCTTAGAGGCTTTATCTCGAAAATTTTCAAACATGAA
This sequence comes from Ricinus communis, assembly GCF_019578655.1. Lineage (NCBI taxonomy): Eukaryota > Viridiplantae > Streptophyta > Magnoliopsida > Malpighiales > Euphorbiaceae > Ricinus > Ricinus communis. The sequence continues at coordinate 12,165,767 of NC_063258.1, forward strand.
AGTTGTAGGTATATGTCTCAAGAATATCTCTGTAAAATGGTTTTACAGATTGTTGAGTGAGTAAGAACTTATGAGGTTCGATTTTGCTGCTGCTCTGTTTTTGGTTCAGTAGGTCACCTGGTTTTTGTGCTGATATTTTGAGGCATTTAGAGGCTGAACTAAGCAGAGAGTTAAACATGAAAGTTGTTTCATTTATATATCTAGTATATGTCTGCAAAATTTCATAATTTTTGGTTGAGTATAGGGTGAGATATGTTGAACTTAATATGCCCTGCTCGAAACTGTTTTAAGCAGAAATCGGACTTAAAATTCAGAAATTTGTTGCTAATTGTCTGTTTCACAACTTGAGCTAAAGAAGTCCAAATTGAGTAAAATTAGTGTCTATACAAACTTTAGAATGTTACTTTATATCTAGAGAGTTTCATCAGAAAATTTATTCGTTTGATTGGTCATTTAATAGTAAACTTTTTGCTGTTCTGTTTAGATGGAAATTTGAGCAGCTGTATAAAAAATGCCATAACTATTTCTATACCAATGATTTTGAAGTGATTCTTTCTGCTATAGTTTCTATAAAAATGGAAGTGTAATTCTGGAAAATATGAGATTTTTATTAATTGTACATAAGTTTTGGTGTAATTTCTAAGTCAGTACCTACAAGCTGCCTTCATCAACAAATATGTTGATTTGTTGTCATTCATCTCATGCATCATATTAATATCTAGAATATATGTTATTTTGTTGAAATGTGATATTTTATTGATAGTAAATATATATATATATATATATATATATATATATATATATATATATATATTTATGCCTTGTGATTGAATTGTATTTGTATTGAATATGTGAATAGGTTCATCCAAAGGCAAGGAAGTGGTAAGAGAAAAGAATAGGATTACTTTGTTATCCTATAACTTTTGGTAAGTATTTAATAGACTAAACTTTGTGTATATTGAGTAGGGACTGCTGTTTGATTACTTGATAATTTCTTGGTTGACCGAGTTGATATTAGTTATGTTTTGGCTTGTTATAAAGTGAATTGATTGTGATGTGTTGTGAAGTGAATTGATTGTGATTAAGGATTGATGACTTTTGTATGGATATTGTGTGATCGGGAAAGCTGAGGCGGATAGCTACCCGAGTATGTGAGATGGCAAGAGTCTTGTCAAGTGGTCTTGAAATTTAAAAATGTGAGGAAATGTAAGAATGAGTCATCTGATCCTAATTTTGATAGAAATAATGTGGAATTGAATTATTTGACTTGGTTGAGTTTGAGATTATTTGCATTACGTGAGATGAAATTATATATTTATGAGAATAACTGAAATGGTTGATTTTGTGATTGTTAGTTAAGTGTTGGTATAATTTTCTGTATTGATAAATATTTGATAATTCTAGCCTAATATACTATAGTTTAGTAAATTAAATGCTTATTGAGTTGCTAGCTCATTCCTTAGAAAATTTTTTTTTTCAGGTTAGTGCAGTTGTAGATAGCCTTAGCTGTGCATTGCTCTTTTTGCATCAGTCAATATTATCAGGTGGGCCAGAGGAGTTATCTAAAGCATTGGGGCATTTTTGGGAACTTGTGTGAATTAAACTACTGTATAAATATTTCTTATATATATTAAGTATGTCATGCCACTTAAATTGTATGAATGTATATTGTAACTAAGTAGTAAATTATGTTTATAAAGTTATATATATATATATTGCTATTCAATCGGAAGTTTGAGTTGGGGTGTTACATTTTGCCTCTCTTTCTAATCTCTATCTAGTATGATGGTGTTGTTTTATATGAGGAGTATAAACACAAGTGTTGAATGAAAGTGCGTGGAAGCAGCAATCACAGGCACTGATCTAATGCTTGGAAAAAAGCAAAGAAAGAAAATTAGTTGATCAAGTATAGGCACCATTGGGGTCTCCATCATTCATTATTCCTCTAGGCACAAGGACTCCCGATGACACAAGAATTGGCGTAAGGAATCATGGGAACGCAATTTACAAGCTTGACAAGTGGCATTGGAGCGTGACTTGATGATCAAGCAGGACAAGGTGCAAATCCTAGCGTGAGTGTTGATGTTTGGGATGCATATAATGATGTAATTTCTGCCAAATTGTTATTAGGTAAGCCCATGCAAATTTCTCCTTATTTTTGTTAGGCTGGCTCATAAAATTTGGAATTACGAATGTTGTTGACTAGTTAACTCATGTATGGTCCTTGATACGACTTTAGTTTATTCATCTTTCTTTATTTATTATTCATATTTACCTTCTAGTTTTTTCATCTTATGTAATGAGGGCTTTCCCGTTAAAAAAAACGCATGCAGCTGAATACTTGAGGCTAGTAAGCATATTATTTCATTTTTCTACCTTGTGGGAAATCAAGCTATGGATTCTTTCAAGAACGTTGCAGATTTATCAAGACTCACACTTGCGAACATAGACTTATTCCTGAAGTCCTTCCTTTCAGGAACTTTAAATTCTATTAGATCTATTAGAATTTATCCTTACGCTTAGCCATATGGACGAGAATAAAAAACTTATGATTTCTTTGTTGGATAACACATGCAGTGGCAACAGAAGCTCTTAAATAGTTCATATCTCATAGAAGTTAAGGTTACAATTGTAATTGAGGATTTAAATTCAAAAAGGAAATAACTTTTCTTTTATGAACATGAAGAACACAAAGAAAAAGACTACAACCTTTGAATAGGAGAATTCAATTCTTGATTGTTGATGATGTTTATGTTAGAGAACCATATAGAGATTCACAATTGCAAACCCTCTTGATTATCTCACATAATCAATTTCAAGCAAAGCTATTCAATCCTTAAAGATGAAGAACTCCTCCTCTTCCAAGTTTCCTACTATGATAACCTTGTTATAATCGTAAGTATGTCAAATTATATCACTGTGTGATAATAGCAGTAAGAAACTCTCTTATATAGTGTTAAGGATACATAATTCTTAACATAGTTGTACAAACACATGTCATCATAAAACTCTTTTGTGATGACATTTGTCAAGCAGTATTAACACATGTGATCATAGAACTCTTTAGTGATGACATTTGTCAAGCTCTATTCACACATGTCATCATAAAACTCTTTAGTGATGACACATGTATAGCTATATTGAAACATGTCATCATAAAACTCTCTTGTAATGACACGTATCAAGTTATATTTACACCACGTGTCATGTAGCTTTCTTGACACATTTCATTATAAAACCCTTTTAGCGATGACACGTGTCCAATTGCTTTTTCTATACATGTCATCTTAAACCCTTTTATGATGACACGTATCAAGCTACTTTCTTAATACGTGTCATCATAAAACCCTTCTATGATGACATGTTTCAAGCTACTATACAAACCCATGTCACTACAAACTCTTTTGTGATGAGATGTGTCAAGCTCCTTCAATATATAACACTTATATATTATACATTACTTAGACATTTATGGACTTTAACTTCGGAAGATACTAGTGTTCCTACTTGAGGTACAAGTTAAGTCCATCGTCGTGCTTGAGTTGATCTTAACGTGTGTGACTTTCTGGGTTCATTATTAATTGGCAATCGGAGTTTAATATTAAACTCTTCAATATTAATTAAAACACTTTAACCAACTAAGGAAACAATTAGTTTATTGTCCCTTAATCATTCCCATAAATTATAAGTGATGTCTAGCAACATAAAGGAAGGACGTGAATGATAAGTGTAGATTTACTAGTGCGGGTCTTCATAAGTCCACAAAGTTCTTGAAAGAACCCATAAATTGATTTTTTGCAAGGTAGAAAACTAAAATAATATACCCACTAGCCTCAAGTATTCGGTTGCATGCAATTTTTATAGTGCGAAAGCCCTCATTCCATAAGAAGAAGAAACTAGAGCTGAATATGAATAAAAAAATAAAAAAAATTAATAAATTGAAGTCAAATTAAGAATGAGAGAGAGAGGTTGATTGGTCAACAACTCTCGTGGTTCCAAATTTTATGAGTCAGCTTAACAAAAACAAGGTGAAATTCCTGTGAGCCTACCTAATAACATTTCGACTCAAATTACTTTAAATGAATTCGATTTGATCCTTACACTTAGTTGTATAGAAAATAATAAAGAACTGGTGATTTCTTTCCTTATCAGATCCAAAATCTTACCTATGTTCTCATTTTGCTCATTTGTTTTGTGCCTCTCTTTCTAATCTCTATCTATTATGATGGTTTGGTTTTATCCAAAGAGCATAAACATGAGGTTGAGTGAAAGCGCATGGAAGCGGCAATCACTGGAGAAAACCATTGACGTTCCTGAAGAAATTGCTCAACTGTCGATCCTTCTAATTGGTGAAACTTCAGCTTTCAAATTGGAAGAGACCATAGAGCATCATGACTACGTGCAATTATACGAGGAGCGAGTTTTGTCCATCATACTGGCAGCTTGCTTGATAGTCGGGAAGAGGAAATTGACGATTATCCCTCTAAGCGGATACTTGAAGCCATTTGCTTGGAAGAAGGATGGATGGTCATCAATCCCCACCGTTTGCTTTTCATCATGAGTCCAGCTAAGATGACTCATCACATCAACAAGAAGCGCTTTTGGGAGGCACCCCAATTTTTATCTTTAATCTCTAATATTTTAACCTTTTGTTTTGAAGCATTTTATTAGTTTTAGTTTTCATATTTTATTTAATTTTTGTTTCAATTTCAATTTTAATTCTTCATTTTATTATTTGCAGCCACTCCTCTACCACAGACTAGCTAACGCCCTGATATACCTGATGATGCACCTCTTTTCACTTTGGAGGCATAGTCAGGGCAGTATTAGTTCTTTTTCCCTTTTCATTTCTTATATATTTTGTACACTAGGGACAGTGTGTCCTTCAAGTGTGGGGTGGATGATATTTATCCCATCTCAGTTATTTGTTTATTCCTTGTGCAATTTTTTGTAAAATTTTGAAAATTTTTCACTTTGTTTCAATGCTCTTACTGTGGACTTGCTTTAGAAATCCTGTTTATGTCCATGTGATCGGGTAAAACCGATAGTGTTGAGTTTTGCAGAAGAATGTAAGATAATTAGTTTGAGTTTTGCACTAAGTTGCTTTGGTTTATTTAATTTTGCTTTGATGATTTTTGTTTGGAACCTACTCAAAAGCACACTTGTGAGAAATTGAGCCTAAATTGTAAGCATACACTTTATATGCTTGTATTTATTTCTTGTTGAGAGTGTCAATTACTGTCTTTACTTTTAGAACTTGCATGGTGATGCTTATGAGGGCCACAACGAGAGTTTAACACTTTGGTATGATAGAGGCACTTAGGTTTTTCATTCTAGCCAAATAGCCTTCATTCGTTTATTGATTCTGTAGATAACCCCTTCTTTCACCATTCTTTTATCATATTCCATTACCACTTAGTTTTATTCTGCTTTGGGTTATAATTTTGCATATGAGTTGTTTTTATTGGGAATTTTTATATTAGGAATAGTTTGGAATCTTGTAGCAGCTTTCTTCAATCCAAAAGAAATTCACTCTATTATGTGAATGTTCTTCCCTTATGAAAAAAAAGGGAAAAAAAGAAGAAGAAGAAAAAAAAATAATGAGAAGAATAAGAGGGAAGGGTGATGAAAAGAAAAGAAGTGAGCTAATTGTTTAATTGCTTTTCGGAGTTTACATTTTGACTTGATTCCTATTTCCCACCTTAGACTACTATCCATTGTTTACCCATTGTGATTATTGTGACTTGTGTGCAGGTCATGTATTTCATTGTAGAACACCATAGGTTCAACTCTGACCAAATTTACCTACCCTTACCTAATCCCCATTACAACCCTTATAAAGACCTCTTGATATGGTTGTTGACTCTCCATAAGTGGTAGGAGTAGGATTTAAGAGGAAGCATATAGTAAATAAGGCAGTAGTTGATGCATTGAGCGATTAAACACTACCCTTTAAACACTTTGAGTGATTTAGAGTGAATCTGGTGAGGAGTTGGTTCTGAATAATTTTGTTGAGACAGTATTTTGCAAATTATTGGCATCTTGGTTGTGATACTTGAATTGATTGCTTCGTTTCTTTTTGTTTGACTTACGCTTGTTAAGGATATGTGCAGGAGCTCTCTAGCTTGTCTGTCAGTTTAAGTGTTGTTCCTTAGTGGTTTATTTTCCTTATTTTAATTTTGATTGCTTGAGGACAAGCAATGAGCTAAGTGTGGGGTTATTTGATGTGCGTAAAATACACACATCTAAATAAGGTTTTTAAGATTGATTTTATGGACATTTGGATGTGAACTGGTCCCAACACTCACCCTATGCGTTTGTTTGTGTGCATTAGGTCCAAAAGAAGTCAAAGAATGATAAAGGGAAGAATTGGAGCATAATTGGACGTCAAAGCTGCCGAACAACCTAAGTATGCGCATGAAGAAGCTGAACAAGGCCATGTTGGTTTCAACACTGGCCGTGTTCCCAACACGAGCACCAAGATGGCCGTTTTTGGTGCATTAGACATTAAAGAAGAAGAGGCGTTAGGGAGCACGACCACAGAGAGTAACACGTCCAGGAACACCAAACTGTGTTCCCAACACGGCCAGGAACACGGCCCTATTCGCGGTGACAGGAGGAATTAATTAAAAGAAAGAGCAAGAGGAAAGAAAGAAGAGCGGGGGAGAACATCCTAAATCCTAATATTTCTCTCTCTAAGGGTTTTCTGAGCTGGAACCAAGGGAAAAGGAGACTTGGATGAAGGTTTCAATTGGATTCCCTTCAAAGATTGAAGATTGGGCGAGATTCATTGATTGGTTTTTAAATCGAGCAAGAGGAACAAGAATCGATTCAATTCGAGCAAGAGGAATTGGGGCTGTTTACTCTCATCCAAGGGTGTAATCGGGTTTCTCTACCTTTACTCATTATTGTAATTGAATTCTTGTGGATTATGATAATGAACATGATTAGCTAGATTGATTAAATCCAATGGGATTTCTTTACTATATTGGCTTGATATTATATTGTTGGATTGTTTGGGTTAGTTTTGTATTCTTCTTGCTTTCAGTATTAATAAGATAATGCATTATTCATGAGACGTTGTGAATTGTGTGTTTAGATTGCTTTGTGTGATTGAGAAGTCCATTTGGCAATTGGAATTTTGAATAGCAAGAACTGGTTAATAATCACTTAGAGATAAGGATAATTGACTAGCCGATTAAGAAGTAACAGAGCTTAATAGAGGTGGATTAAAGCTTAATGCTAATTTAAGAATCAATCATTAGGAAGAGATTCCAACTTTAGGTTATTAGATTTAGGAATTCGGTTATCGAGAGAGAGAAACTGAATTCGGTTAAGAATTCGTCCACGGGTAGCAAAATTAGACTCAACAATCCTTTATCTTTTGTTTGATTGCCAACTAGTTTAGGTTCCTTTTGGGTTTGCTTTCTTGTCTTGGTTATTTTATTTATCAATTACTCCTGCATCTCCTTTAGAACTTAGCTTGTAGCTATTAGTTAGTTAGAAATTATTCATCACTCATTTTAGGTTAATATAACAAAGAACAAAGGAGTAACTCTAGGCTTTCACTTTCCTCAGGAATACGACCTTGATACTCGCCATTAGTGCTAGGCTGCAGCGATAGGTACACTGCCTTAGATTGTAGCTAACATAAATAGCAACCATCAAGCTACTCCAAGACTTCTTCATTGGATAACTCGTGCTCATCTTCCATCATCGAAGGGACTTGTGGGAAATCCACCAAAAATTCCTCTAACTGAAGCTCAGCATCATCAACTGTACATTCCTGTTGATAGTCTTTCAGAGGAATCATGTTCGCCTCTTCCTTTTCTGGTTTCATCTCCATGTTCAAGAAATCGTCCTGCACAGAAGCATCATCGTCAAACATAGTAGATAAACCATAAAAACTCTCACCTGAACGCAAAGTGATGGTGCTCAAATATTCCTCGGCTTCAATCGCGTTTGATGGAGTTCCCTATTGTTCTGCCGCTAGTAACTTGGAGATCAAGCCTATTTGATGCTCTATGTTCTTAATTGAGGCTTATTGACTTTCAGGTGCCCTCTTTGTTTGTTGGAATCTATCATCAAGACTTGCAATGAACCTCATCATCATCTCCTCTCACACTAACTCTTCATCTTGAGTTGATGGTGCAAGATTAGGCTGCTGATGTAGTTGTTGAAATACTGGTGGTTCTTGGCCATCTAAGCTCCATCCAAAGGGCGAATGAGTGCTCCACTATTGATTGTAGGTGCTTCCATACGAGTCATTTGGCCAACTTCCCATACAATTCACCTTTTCACAGTTATAAGAACAATGAGCAACATTACTATATAATGGACAATCATTACTCAAATATAAACCACAACAAAAATTAACAAACTTGAGATGAAAGGATAGGAGTGGAGAGTTGATCGGTAGCCCTACAAAACGATTCCACTCGAGCTTCTAAAGATGCACGGGTATCCCAATTTTTAGCACTCTCTTGGTTCCTGATCCCATTTTCCAACTTGTCATGCAAAGAGTTTAGCATTGAACCTCCTTATCATCCACTACCTAAATCATAAACTTAACTAAATAAATATGTACAGATAAAATAGAAATAAATAAAAAAATGGCTAAATTAAGAAAGAGCAAATTTCACTCTAGTTTTCAAATAATCCCCAGCAACAATGCCAAAAACTTGATAGGCTAATTGTGTTAGCTACAATCTAATGCAGTGAACCTCACTCCCGGCGAGTATCAAGGTCATATTCCTCAGGGACGTGAAAGCCGAGAGTTACTTCTTTGTTCTTTGTTATATTAACCTAAAATGAATGATGAATAATTTCTAAACTAACTATTAACTACAAGCTAAGTTTTAAGGGAGATGCAGGAATAAATGGATAAATGAAATAACCAAGACAAGAAAGCAAACCCAAAGGGAACCTAAACTAGTTGGCAATCAGACAAAAGATAAAGGATTGATGAGTCCAATTATGCTACCCGTGGAGGAATTCTTAACTGAATTCGGTTTCTCTCTCTCGATAACCGAATTCCTAAACCTAATAACCTAAAGTTGGAATCTCTTCCTAACGATTGATTCTTAAATTAGCATTAAGCTTTAATCCGCCTCTATTAAGCTTTGTTAATTCTTAATTTGGCCAGTTAATTATCCTTATCTCTAAGTGAATATTAACTAGTTCTTGCTATTCAAAATTCCAATTGTCAAATGTACTTCTCAATCTCATAAAACAATCTAAACACCACAATTCACAACATCTCATGAATAATGCATTATCTTATTAATACTGAAAGCAAGAAGAATACAAAACTAACTCAAACAATCCAACAATATAATATTAAGCCAACATAGTAAAGAAATCCTAATGGATTTAATCAATCTAGCTAAACATGTTCATGTTTAAAACAATTTAGGAAATCAATTACAATGGAAGAATAATGAAAATGAAACATGTACACCCTTTTCTCTCGAATTGGATGAACAGCTCCAAATCTGGATCTGCACTACGATTAACCTCCCAAATTGCTTCTTCAATTGCTCCACTACTGTTCTGCACTCGGAACCTTGCGATTCTGAGGTTCTTCCTCTCTGCAACTCTTTCCCGCATTCAACACTATTGATAAGCATAGTTTTACACATATTTGCTTGCATATTATTGCGTATGTTCTTAGCAATTATTGTGCTTTTATTCCCAGATCACCCGTGTTTTGTGTTCTTTTGTATTTCAGGAACATTTATAGGACCATCATCATTGTTTAAGCAATTATAGATCAATAGGTGCGGAAACGGACGAGAATTCATCAAGATCGGACAAGAGCCCGCAATGCATACATTGAGCACGGCCTGGACTCTGGCCGTGCTCAACCATTGGCTTTAATTCTTTAAATTGGCACTTTGGGCACGGTTTCCGTAGCCACCACGGCCTTCAGCACGGCCCGTGGTGGCCAAGACGGGGAGCAACACGGCGCGTGGTGGTCAACACGGGGAGAAACACGGCCCGTGGTAGCCAACACGGGGAGCAACACGGCCGTGGTGAAACCCTACTTGGTGAGATCCACAGTTTCAGCACGGCCTGGACTTTGGCCGTGCTGAGTGAAATATATAAGAAAAAAAGAGTTTTTCTTAAGAGAAAAAAGGAGAAGAAAAGAGTGACATTGAGCCCTAGTGGCTGGTTCGGTTTCTGCACAATACTGAGTGCGAGGAGAGTTGCAGTGAGTAAGAATCCCGGAATCGTAAGATTCCGAGTGCAAAACAGTAGTGGAGCAATTCAAGAGGCAGTTTGAGAGATTAATCAAAGTGTAGATCCAGATTTGGAGCTGTTCATCCAATTCGAGAGAAAAGGGTGTACATGTTTTATTTTCATTATTCTTTCATTGCAATTGATTTCCTAGATTGTTTTAAATATGAACATGTTTAGCTAGATTGATTTAATCCATTGGGATTTCTTTACTATGTTGGCTTGATATTATATTGTTGGATTGTTTGAGTTGGTTTTGTATTCTTCTTGTTTCGGTGATTAATAAGATTATGCATTATTCATGAGACGTTGTGAATTGTGATGTTTAGATTGCTTTATGAGATTGAGAAATCCGTTTGGCAATTGGAATTTTGAATAACAAGGCAGTTAATCATCGCTTAGAGATAAGGATAATTAACTAGCCGGATTAAGAATTAACAAAGCTTAATAGAGGCGGATTAAAGCTTAATGCTAATTTAAGAATCAATCGTTAGGAAGAGATTCCAACTTTAGGTTATTAGGTTTAGGAATCCGGTTATCCCGAGAGAGAAACCGAATTCGGTTAAGAATAGATCCCCACTGCAGTAGCATAATTAGACTCACCGATCCTTTATCTTTTGTTTTGATTGCCAACTAGTTTAGATTCCCTTTGGGTTTGTCTTCTTGTCTTGATTATTTCACTTATCAATTACTCCTGCATCTCCCTTAGAACTTAGCTCGTAGTTAATAGTTAGTTTAGAATTTATTCATCATCCATTTTAGGTTAATATAACAAAGAACAAAGAAGTAACTCTGGGCTTTTGCTTTCCCAAGGAATACGACCTTGATACTCGCCATTAGTGCTAGACTGCATCGATAGGTACACTGCCTTAGATTGTAGCTAACACGATTAGCACCCATCAAGTTTTTGGCGCCGTTGCCGGGGAATTGTTTGAAAACTAGAGTGAAATTTGCTATTTGTTAATTTAGCCATTTTTTTTCTTTCTTATTATTTTTTTATTTTTTTATTTTTATTTGTTTATTTATTTTATTTTATTTGTACATATTTATTTAGCTTAAGTTTATGATTCAGATAGTGAATGATAAGGAGGTTCAATGCTAAATTCAAACTCTTTGTATGACGCATTGGAAAATGAGAATCGGAACCAAGAGAGTGCTAAAAATTGGGATGCCCGTGCATCTTTAGATGCTCGAGTGGAATCGTTGCAGGCTACCGATCAACTCTCTTCTCCTATCCTTTCATCTCAAGTCTTTTATGAATTTTGTTGTGGTTTACATTTGAGTAATGATTGTCCATTGTGCACTGATTTTACTCCTTATTCTTATAACTGTGAGCGAATTGAATTATACGGGCAATTGGCCAAGTGACTCGTATGGAAGCACCTATAATCAAGAGTGGAGTACTCATTCACCCTATGGATGGAGCTTAGATGGCCCGAACCACCGAATCTCGGCAACCACATCGAAGCCTACTCTTGCACCTTCAACTCAAGATGAAGAGTTAGTGTCGGAGGAGGCCGATGATGAGGTTCATTACAAGTCTTGATGATAGATTCCAACAAACGGAGAGGATACTTGAAGATCAACAAGCCTCGATTAATAACATAGAGCATCAAGTAGGCTTAATCTTCAAGTTACTAGGCCGAAGAGCAATCGAGAACTCTATCAAACGCTCACCGAATCCGAGGAACATTTGAGCGCCATCACTTTGCGTTCAGGTGAGAATTTTCTGGTTTATCTATTATGTTTGACGATGATGCTTATGTGCGGGACGATTTCTTGAACATGGAGATGGAACCGGAAAGGAAGAAACAAACATAATCCCTCCGAAAGACTACCAACCGGAATGTCAGTTGATGATCTTTGAGTTGCGATTAGAGGAATTTTTGGTGGATTTTCCACAAGTCCGTTCGATGATGGAAGATGAGCATGAGTTATCCAATGAAGAAGTCTTGGAGGAGCTCGAGTTTCTTCTAGCAAGTGAACCAAGACAAGGACTAGAGGAAACCATTGACGTTCTGAAGAAATTGCCCAACCGTCAATCCTTCCAATTGGTGAAACTTGACTTTCAAATTGGAAGAGCCCTGAAACATCATGACTACATCCAATTATACGAGGCGAGTCTTGCCCATCATATTGGCGACTTGTTTGATAGTCGGGAAGAGGAAATTGACGATTATCCCTCTAAGCGGATACTTGAAGACATTTGCTTGGAAGAAGGATGGATGGTCGTCGATAACGCCCATTTGCCTTTCACCATGAGTCCAGCTAAGAAGACTCATCACATAAAAAAGAAGCGCTTTTGGGAGGCACCCCACACTTTATCTTTAATCTTTAATATTTTAACCTTTTGTTTTGAAACATTTTCTTAGTTTTAGTTTTCATATTTTCAGTTTTAATTTTATTTCTTTATTTTATTATTTTGATTCTACTGAGGAGGCCTTTGAATTTCCACAACATCGGCCTCGATGGATGATCGGGCGATCCCCTAGATCTTTTATTTTTCCGCATTTATTTACTTTATTTTCATACATGTCATGCACTTGGATTGTATTGCCTTTGTTCTCTGAGTTGAGCATTCCATGCGGGGTATCCATAACATTTTACACCGAGGGCGGTGTGTTCTTCAAGTGTGGGGTGCTTATGAGTAAACCTTAATCTCTCATATGGATTTTTAATATATCCGAAATTGCTATGGCTAGGTGTTGTGTATTTTTAGTGGATGTTAGGACACTTTGTGTTTTTATGCACTTGAGTATGCTATTTTGGGTGATTGATGACTTGATTTATAGAATTGTAGTTACTTTTCTTTCTTTGTTCATTGTCCTTAGAAAACAATTTATGGTGTTTTACACATCAACCTATACGGGTTAAACGGTGTTATTTAATTATTTTTTGATTGTGAATTTTAACTTAGAACGTTGATAATATCATATGCATGTGTTTCTTAAGTAATGATTCAATTAATGTTGTTGCGAACCAAGCGCACCTAATACCACACCTGAAAGTGAGATTTTGAGCCAGTTGAGCATTCATTATACTTACGCTCTTTATATTTCTTGTTTGAGTGTGCATTGTACTTAACTTAGCTTCTAGAACTTGCTTTGTAATGCATGTTGAAGTTACATGAATATTGTGAATACCATGAGATGATTTGGGCGATTTAGGATTCACCACATTTGACCAAAAGCCTATCACCTTATGTTTCCATTAGTTAGCCAGTTTTTGAGCCTTAACCTTTTCTTCATAATCTACACCTATACACTTCAATTATACCATTCTTTACATTTATCTTTCCTTTACCCTTATGCTGGAATTTCTTTCTGTGATTTATTCAACTTTATGTGGGATTAAAATGCTAGTTGCTATGTTGGTGAATTCACTAAATCTTTTTGATATTTTAAATGCTCCCTTTGATCCAATTTGTATTTGTTATTCTTTTGTGTTTATTCGAGTTGTATGCAGCGGTCGCTAATAAGCTGCTAGTTCATTATTATAAAAAAAAAGAGAAAAAAAAAGAAGAAGAAGAAAAAAAAAAGAATATTTAATAAACAAATCTCTTTAATTATTTATCCTTTTATTGGATTTAGAGCATTTGCGAGCGTTATTCTATAAAGTAGGGATTTTAGTGAATGATTCTTTTTGTGATCTTAGGCATTTAATCCTTTGAGCATATACTATTGTTTATCGCACGAATTCCAGCACTTTCACACTTCTATCCAAATCTCCGTACCTTTACCTTAGCCCCATTTCAACCTTGGTAAAGACCCTTTGATTTTGGTATTTACTTATTCACAGTAGCGAAGATATGATTTATGAGCAAGCTTATGGTGAGCGGGTCTTGTGCATTTGCTTTGAGGGATTTGTTATTCACCTAATATACACTTTGAGCAACTTGAGTGATCCCTGTGAGGCATTGGTTCATGATGTTTGTGTTGAGTTGTCATTTAAGTTACTCATGCATTAATATTATTTCCATTCTTTGTTAATGATTTGTAATTTGATTTATGATTGAGTATCCTTTAAGATGTGTTGAATACTTTCTGTTGTGGACTAGGGGCATAAACTGAAAGGAATTGCTAACTGTAGTTTTATGGGTTGACTTGTTAATTGCTTGAGGACAAGCAATAGCTTAAGTGTGGGGTAATGTGATAAGCATAGTTTTACACATATTTGCTTGCATATTATTGCGTATGTTCTTAGCAATTATTGCGCTTTTATTCCCAGATCACCCGTGTTTTGTGTTCTTTTGTATTTCAGGAACATTTATAGGACCACCATCGTTGTTTAAGCAATTATAGATCAATAGGTGCGGAAACGGACGAGAATTCATCAAGATCGGACAAGAGCCCGCAATGCATACATTGAGCAGGGCCTGGACTCTGGCCATGCTCAACCATTGGCTTTAATTCTTCAAATTGGCACTTTGGGCACGGTTTCCGTAGCCACCACGACCTTCAGCACGGCCCGTGGTGGCCAACACAGGGAGCAACACGGCGCGTGGTGGTCAACACGGGGAGAAACACGGCCCGTGGTAGCCAACACGAGGAGCAACACGGCCGTGGTGAAACCCTACTTGGTGAGATCCACAGTTTCAGCACGGCCTGGACTTTGGCCGTGCTGAGTGAAATATATAAGAAAAAAAGAGTTTTTCTTAAGAGAAAAAAGGAGAAGAAAAGAGTGACATTGAGCCCTAGTGGCTGGTTCGGTTTCTGCACAATATTGAGTGCGAGAGAGAGTTGCAGTGAGTAAGAATCCGGATCGTAAGATTCCGAGTGCATGATGGTGGAGCAATTCAAGAGGCAGTTTGGGAGATTAATCAAAGTGTAGATCCAGATTTGGAGCTGTTCATCCAATTCGAGAGAAAAGTGTGTACATGTTTTATTTTCATTATTCTTTCATTGTAATTGATTTCCTAGATTGTTTTAAATATGAACATGTTTAGCTAGATTGATTTAATCCATTGGGATTTCTTTACTATGTTGGCTTGATATTATATTGTTGGATTGTTTGAGTTGGCTTTGTATTATTCTTGTTTTCAGTATTAATAAGATTATGCATTATTCATGAGACGTTGTGAATTGTGATGTTTAGATTGCTTTATGAGATTGAGAAATCCGTTTGGCAATTGGAATTTTGAATAACAAGAACTGGTTAATAATCGCTTAGAGATAAGGACAATTAACTAGCCGGATTAAGAATTAACAAAGCTTAATAGAGGTGGATTAAAGCTTAATGCTAATTTAAGAATCAATCGTTAGGAAGAGATTCCAACTTTAGGTTATTAGGTTTAGGAATTCGGTTATCCCGAGAGAGAAACTGAATTCAGTTAAGAATTCGTCCACGGGTAGCATAATTAGACTCACCGATCCTTTATCTTTTGTTTTGATTGCCAACTAGTTTAGATTCCCTTTGGGTTTGTCTTCTTGTCTTGATTATTTCACTTATCAATTACTCCTGCATCTCCCTTAAAACTTAGCTCGTAGTTAATAGTTAGTTTAGAATTTATTCATCATCCATTTTAGGTTAATATAACAAAGAACAAAGAAGTAACTCTGGGCTTTCGCTTTCCCAAGGAATACGACCTTGATACTCGCCATTAGTGCTAGACTGCATCGATAGGTACACTGCCTTAGATTGTAGCTAACACGATTAGCACCCATCATGCAAAAACCGAACTAGCCGCTAGGGCTCTCTCTCACTCCTTGCTTTTTACTAACCCTAAAAAAAATTCGTTTTCCTTATATATTTGTTTCAGTACGTTGTCAAGGCTTGTATTTGGTTATATGACCGGGTGGATCTCACCAAGTAGGTTTTCACCGTGGCCGTGCCCCCGCTGGTGCTGGCCACCACGGCCCGTGGTGGCCTCAGAAACTGTGCCCAAACCATTAACGGTTGGTCACAGCTAGAGTCCAGGCCGTGATGGTCAGCACAGCTAGAGTCCAGGCCGTGATGGGCAGCACGGCCTTGACTCAGGCCGTGCTCATTGTATGCAACGCGGGCTCTTGTCTGATCTTGATGAATTTTCATCCGTTTCCGCATGTATTGATCTATAATTGCTTAAACACCGATGATAGTCCTATAAATGCTCCTAAAATGCAAAAGAACACAAAACACAGGTGATTTGGGAATAAAAGCACAATAATTGCTAAGAACATACGCAATAATATGTAGGCAAATATGTGTAAAACTGTGCACATTATAAGAACTAAGTGTTTCTTAATCAAAACAGCCTTTTAAGAGCTTAATTGACACTAATCACTTAGAATCTTTCTAAAGCTTAAGTAACGCATTTTTGAGAAAAGGGGTTTAAAAGGAAAGGTTAAGGTAAAAGTAAAACAACAAGTATGGTGTGAAGGTAATTGATGTGCATCATTTCATACATATTTATATGCCCAATTGTTTACATTTTTGTGCATAGTTATCTTGTTTTATGCCAGAACTACTTGTGTTTTGGTTCCTTTCACGTTTCAGGTCATTATCAAGGGACATTATCAGTAATCGAGGGAAATACACGTAATTACGGACCAGAATCCATCAAATTGGGAAAGGACTAGCATTCCAAGGTTGAGCACGGCCTATACTTTGGCCGTGTTGAACCATCAAATAGTTGCCCTTCAAGAGTGCCATTTTGGCACAGTTTCTGAAGCCACCACGGCCCGTGGTTGCTCAGCACCGGCTAAGGCACGCCTAGGAAGAAGTCGTGAGTTGCGGAACATGGAGGTCCAGCATGGCCTGGACTTCACTCGTGCTGATCAGCACGGGCTTGACCACGGCCGTGCTAAAAGATTTATATAGGCAAAAATGATTTGTTGAATTAGGGTTCGATTTTCTGACTTGATTTCACATATATAAGCTTAAACCATCTTTTTCCAGACTTCAATACTCGACCTTAGAAGACCATTTCATTTGTTAAAGGAAGGATTACATTGGTTTTAATATCAAATTGAAGATCAAGAGGAGATTTGGGAGCATTCAAGAGGCAAATTAGGGTTTATCATTCTGAATTGGGAATTTAGGGTTTTTCATCCAACTTGAAGAAGAAGGGTGTACATGCCTTCAATTTACTTTTCTGAATTTATTCTTTATTTTGTGTTGCTTATTAGTATGAGTAACTTAATTTGTCAAACCCATTGGGGTTCCTATGTTCTTGGATTGATTTTAATGCTTACGAGATTTTGATATGCTTGTCTCTTCTTGCTTTCATTATTAATGAGAAATCACTTTATTCATGAGACGTTGTGAGTTGTGGTATTTAGATTGCTTTATGTAATTGAGAAATTCATTTAGTAATTGGAAATTTGAATAGCAAGAACTGGTTAATGATCACCTTAGAGATAAGGGTAATGGACTAGCCGGATTAAGAATTAACAAAGCTTAATAGACGCGGGTTAAAGCTTAAGGCTAATTAAATAATCGATCATTAGGAAGAGATTCCAACTTTAGGTTATTAGGTTTAGGAATTCGGTTATCTCGAGAGGGAGACCGAATTTAGTTAAGAATTCGTGCACAGGTAATTGCAATTGATAATCAATATAATCTCTATCTTCACTAAAATCCAACTAGCTTAGGTTCCCTAGGGTTTGCTTTTTCCTTCGATTGTTTTCCTAAATCCTTCCAGATTATTTGACACTTAGTTAATCGTTTGTTCATATTTAATCATAGCATAATAACTTCATCGATTTTTTTAAGGTTAGATAACATCAGACGCTGCAGTAGTTCTAGGATCACCCTTTCCCGAGAATACGACCTTGATATTCACCATTTGTGCTAGTCTGCATCGATAGGTTCATTGCCTTAGATTTTAGCTACACAAATGGTCTATCAAGTTTTTGGCGCCGTTGCCTGGGAGCTTTTGTGTGAACTAGAGTAAATTTGTGTTTGTGTTATTTTAGCCATTTTTATTTTTTTGTCTTTATTTTACTTTATTTTATTCTTTTGTTTTTTTAACTACTTTTGTTCTTTGGTTGCTACCTTCCATTCTTAGGTAGTTTATGACCAGGAGCTCTAGCTCTGATATTGTAGAGCCTCTGTCTAATCAAGACCGATCCCTCAAACTTTTAAGGAAGCGTTTGCAATCGGAATAGGAGGAGATTGAGGTTGAGGTAACTGCTGATAGACTAGAAAGGATGGAGAATCACAACAGAAATGCCGTAGCGGACGCCAACAGAACGATGTACGAGTTTGCTAGACCATCATTGGATGGGACACAGACGAGTATACTCAGACCGGCGGTGCCAGCTAACAACTTCGAAATAAAGCCAAATGTGATCTAGATGATACAGCAGAGTGTACAGTTTAGAGGGCTGCCAAGCGAGGATCCCAATGCCCATATAGCCAACTTTTTGGAGATATGGGACACGTTCAAGATAAATGGAACTACCCATGATGCCATCCGGCTGATATTATTTCCATTTTCTTTAAGGGATAGAGCAAAGAGATGGTTGCAGTCCCTTCCACCGAACATTATCACTATGTGGAACTCTTTGACTGAAAAATTTCTTTACAAGTACTTTCCTCCAACTAAGACTGCTAAGTGGAGAAATGACATTTCTTCTTTTGTGCAGATGAATGACGAGAGCATGTACGATGCCTGGGAGAGGCACAAGGACTTGCTGAGATGCTGACCCCTGTGACTATAAAAGTAGGCCTTTTCAAAAAAATTCCTACCTTTCCCTCTCTAAGCTCTAAGGTGGTGTTTCTTCTGTCATTGATTTTTCTTACCTGTCACGGCAATTTCAAGCAAGTCTCTTCGCCTTTTGCTTTTATTTGATTAAATTTGACTTTTCTTTTATGCAATTTTTTTTATTATTTAGGACATTTTGATATGCTTTAGTAGTTTGCATTGTTGCACTACTTAAATTTGACTTCGATTAGATTTAGTTAAAACTAGTTGCTATGTTTATGTGATTTTGAATAATGAAATGATAAATGTGGGGTTTAGCAGCAATAAAGTTTATTTATGGCATTTTATTATGAACAATTGATAAATTTTCTTTATTTGGTGCACGATAAAGTAGGCAGGAATGTAATTGTGAATTAGTTTTATGTAGGAGATTGAGGCTTTAGTCTTAGTGTTAAGTCTAAAGTTTTTTCTTAGTCAAATTATAGCTGTTATGTTGTTTAATTTTCGGTATAATTTATGTTAACTTGATTTCTTGTTCGAATACTAATGATTCATTGCATTAGGCAATATAAGGGACCACGATTAATCATGTCGAAAGCAACCGCAACGCGCTGCTACCAGCAAGGGCCCGCATGCTAAAGGAACATCTTCCTCCACTTCACCTTCATCAGCACCAGCACCAGCACCTCTACCACAACAGCAACTAGTCCGAGTACGAAGAGCACCAACTGCAAATCTACCCGCACTTGGTCGTCATCCCTTATGGACATTTCTAAATGCAGATAACGAGAGCCGCTTCCAAGTCATGAGATAGAAGCAAATGATGGTTGGACGTTGCATCGACTTTGTATCCTTGGAAAGAGTGGGATTGGCTCAAGATGTGCATGCCCTATTCGAAACTCTGCCATACGCATGATTCTTTGACATCATTGAGCCAACCTACCGCGACCTCACAATTGAATTTCTCAGCACCTTCTTTCTGCAGCAACATATCACAAACTGGCATCAGCCTGATTTAGTTTACTTTACACTTGCGGGAAGGGAATTCTCAATGTCAGTTCCACAATTCGGCATGCATTTGGGATTATGGACTGAGCAAGAGACCTCGGGGCGAGGAGTATCAGGCATGTATCTACGTCAACCCAATCTCATATGACACCATGTGGGATTCATTAGTACTCAGGCCGAAATCATACTACTCCAGTAGGTCTAAGGCGTCTAGCCTTCCGAATCATCTCTGCTATGTCCATACTTTATTAGCTTACACAATTACAAACAGGGGAGATAGTTTTGGAGCAGTCACACAGACTGATGTCTTCATCCTTTAGGCTATGTAACATCTTAAGAAGATTGACTTAGGATATCTATTGGCTCGTCAAGTCCGTTCAGTCATAGTAAATGCCAAAAGAAGATGCATTGCTATTTTGGCCCGTAGGTGACTAGGTTAGCCAAGAGACTAGATGTATTAGACGATTGTCTGTCAGAGCTTTCATAGATTGGTGATATGACACCACTATGGATCAAACAGATGATCAACATGCAGATGATTACGGCTACTCAACACCCACATGGCATAGAGTATAGGCTCGTCAGTGCAATAGTAAGGGAGGCTAGAGAGGCAGCAGCTAGAGGAGCCCAAGACCCGACGACTGAGATTCCAGATGTTAGGATTCCTAACCCAACCAGAGTTATGCCAACATCCGAAGCCTTCTCTGCTTATTCTGCAAGGACATCGAGTGCTCAGATTAGTGCTTTGGCTGACTGACTAGATCGAGTCTGCGATTTACAGCAGCAGCACTATACTGAGTTTATGCAACAGAGAAAGGAGTTTGAGCAGTTTGAAGATGAGACTGGGCACAGTTTCAAGGTTTAAACAATATGCTCCAGCAGCTTATGCATAGGCTAGTTAGGCAACCCACCCAGACAGACCTAATGGCGGAGCAGATTTAAAAGATGGCGGAGACCGGAGCATAAAATTAGCGGTTCATCGATGATATGAAGTTTGATCCAGCAGGTTGCTTCACGGACCCTGTGCCACCACCACTGCCCCCTCCTTCAGCACCTTGTTAGGCTTTTTGTGTAGCTAAAATCTAAGGCAGTAAACCTATCGATGCAGACTAGCACAAATGGTGAGTATCAAGATCATATTCTCGGGAAAGGGTGATCCTAAAACTACGGCAGTGTTTTATGTTATCTAACCTTAACAAAATCGATGAAGTGATTATGCTATGATTAAATATAAACAAGTAGTTAATTAAGTGCCAAATAATCTGAAAAGATTTAGGACAACAATCGAAGGAAAAAGCAAACCCTAGGAGACCTAAGCTAGTTGGATTTTAGTGAAGATAGAGATTATATTGATTACCAATTGCAATTACCCGAATTCTTAACTGAATTGGGTCTCCCTCTCAAGATAACCGAATTCCTAAACCTAATAAGCTAAAGTTGGAATCTCTTCCTCACGATCGATTATTCAATTAGCATTAAGCTTTAACCCGCCTCTATTAAGCTTTGTTAATTCTTAATCCGGCTAGTCAATTACCCTTATCTATAAGTGATCATTAACTAGTTCTTGCTATTCAAATTTCCAATTACTAAATGAATTTCTCAATTACATAAAGCAATCTAAATACCACAACTCACAACGTCTCATGAATAAAGTGATTTCTCATTAATAATGAAAGCAAGAAGAGACAAGCATATCAAAATCTCGTAAGTATTAAAATCAATCCAAGAACATAGGAACCCCAATGGGTTAGACAAATTTAGTTACTCATACTAATAAGCAACATAAAATAAAGAATAAATTCAGAAAAGTAAATTGAAGGCATGTATACCCTTCTTCTTCAAGTTGGATGAAAAACCCTAAATTCCTAATTCATAATGATAAACCCTAATTTGCCTCTTGAATGGTTCCGAATCTCCTCTTGATCTATAATTTGATGTTAAAGCCAATGTAATCCTTCCTTCAATAGATGAAATGGTCTTCTAAGGTCGAGTATTGAAGTCTGGAAAAAGATGGCTTATGGTTGTATATATGAAATCAAGTCAGAAAATCGAACCCTTGTTCAACAAATCATTTTAGCCTATATAAATCTCTTAGCACTATCGTGGTCAAGCCCGTGCTGATAAGCACGAGCGGAGTCTAGGCTCTATTGGACCTCTGCATCCCACAACTCACGACTTCTTCTTGGCCATGCCCTCGCCGGTGCTGAGCCACCATGGGCCGTGGTGGAGGTGGTGGTGGCTTCAGAAACTATGCGAAAATGACACTCTTGAAGGTCAACTATTGGATGGTTAAGCATGGCTAGAGTCCAAGCCGTGCTCAACCTTGGAATGCTAATCCTTGCTCAATTTAATGGATTCTGGTCCGTAATTGCGCGTATTTCCCTCAATTACGAATAATATCCCTCGATGATGACCTGAAACATGAAAGGAACCAAAACACAAGTGATTCTAGCATAAAATAAGATAACTATGCAAAAAAATGTAAAGAATTGGGCATATAAATATGTATAAAATGATGCACATCACTATACTCCATCAAGATCTTATGCAAACAATAGCTGGGGTTGATTCTAAGAATGTCTGCAATCTTGTATGTAAAGGCCTTGGGGTACTTCCTAAGAGAGGACAAAGTCATCTCCCTATCCTCAGGAGTCAAATCCGTTGCAATGATCACCGGCAGCTTCTCCGCCTCATCTGGATAGGCATAAGCCAAATGTTTAGGCAACTTCTTCAACTTTAGGGCTGGTGGCTCCTCAAGTCAAAGTCTCAATTTTTGCATCCCTGACCTGTCAATATCAATAAAATGGTCAGCAGACCTATTGGGTTCACTAGCCAGCAAACAAGCAAGTTGTTCCACACCTCCTCGTTGGACAACTCCTTCTCATCCTCAGCCTGTAATGCCACCTGTAAAGGATCATCAAGTAATATCTTCTGCAATTGAGACCCCACAATATCATCCAAAACATCCAGAGAGTATATGGTATCATCATGGTCAAGTGAATGTCTCACAAAAGTGCTAAGGTCAAAGGTAATAGTCTCATCACCTCACTCTAAGTTGTAACTTTCCATCACACATATCTATAACAGCCCTAGATGTTGCAAGGAAAGGTCTACCTAGGATTAAAGGGACGCTATTCTCACCTTCCATATCCATAACAACAAAATTAGCAAAAAATATAAACTTGTCTACCTTAACAAGTACATCCTCAACTATTCCCCTAGAAAATTTCATAGTCGTATCTGGTAATTGTACGCTCATCCTAGTAGGTGTTGGCTCACTCAAATTTAATTTTTCAAACAAACTACTAGGCATTAAATTGATGCTAGCTCTTAAATTAGCTAAAGCATTACTAATATGCAAATCACCAATAATACAAGGAACAGTAAAACTCCATGGATCATTGCCTCTTTACTGGCAGCTTGTTTTGAAGAATGGTTGAGCACTCCTCATTAAGTGTTAGTAGTACCAAGTCCTCCAGCTTCCTTTTATTGCTCAGAATCTCTTTCAAGAATCTCGCATACTTAGGCATCTCCGATATAGCCTCAACAAGAGGTAGGTTAATGCTCAGCTGCTTAAATAAATCTAAAAACTTACCAAACTGTTGATCAACCTGGAAGGATATGGAATTGGCAGCTGGTATTCTCTCACGAGATTCTTCTTCTTGTCCTCGGTTCGCGTAGGCTTTATCACCTTAGGCTCTAGCTCCTTCCTAGCTGGCTCATCCTACACAATAACATCATCATTAGCCATAGGTAAAGAGCTAGCTAACTGCTTACCTGATCTTAAGGTGGCAGCCTTGACATGCTCCCTCAGGTTTGACTCTGTGGTGTTGGGAGCGTCCCTGGGTGTCTCTCAGCCAGCATCTTTGAAATCTGGCCTATCTGATTCTCCAAATTCTATATAAAGCTGTGTCTGTCTGCTGAGCGGTGTCCGTCTGCTGAAACTTTTTCTCTAAAGTGGATACAAACTTCATCATCAACTCCTCTAAATTGGGCTTCTTCTCCTAGTTCTGAGGCAGTTGAGGGAGAATAGTCTACTGTTGGGGTTGTTGCTGGTGCAACCGCTGAAATCCTGGTGGACTCTAGGTATTATTATTTCACCATCCGAAGTTGGGATAGTTTCTCTACCCTGAGTTGTATGTGTTGTTGTACGGGTTATTCTGCTGCGTGGGCATATTTCCTATATAATCAACTTGTTCATAGTGAGCAGAAGAAGAAGATGAAGAAGAAGCAAACATACCTCCCGCATTACAGTTTGCACTGTAGTGCAGGCCACCACAAAACTCGTAGCCAAGCTGTGCTGCTTGGACTAGCAACTGGAGCTGGTCCATCTTCTTAGCTAAAAGCTCTACCTGAGTTGCCAAGGCTGATGTAGAATCTACTTGTTCACCACTACTCACCATCCTAGCTGATGTGCATCATTTTATACATGTTTATATGCCCAATTACTTCCATTTTTATGCATAGTTATCTTATTTTATTCCAGAATCACCTGTGTTTTGGTTCCTTTCATGTTTCAAGCGATTATTGATGGACATTATCAGTAGTCGAGGGAAATACGTGCAAATACAGACCAAAATCCATCAAAATTAACCAACGACTACCATTTCAAGGTTGAGGAAGGCTTGGACTCTGTCCGTGTTGAACCATCAACACTTGACCCTCAAGAGTGCCATTTTGGCACGGTTTTTGAGGCCACCACGGCCTCTATCATGACCGTGGTGGCTCAGCACTCTGAGGGCACGACTAAGAAGAAGCCTTAATTTATGGGACTCGAAGGTCCAGCACGGCCTGGACTCCGCCCGTGCTGATCAGCACGGACTTGACCACGGCCGTGCTGAGACATTTATATAGGCCAATGGGAATTATTTTGATAGGGTTTGATTTTATGACTTGATTTCACACATACATCCACGAACCATCCTTTTCCAGACTTCAATATCCGACTTTAGGAGACTATTTCGCCTATTGAAGGAAGGATTACATTTGTTTAAACATCACATTGAAGATCAAAAGTGGATTTGGAGGCATTCAAGAGGCAATTTAGGGTTCAACATTCAGATTTGAGAATTTAGGGCTTTTCATCCGACTTGATGAAGAAGGGTGTACATGCTTTCAAATTACTTTTCTATATTTGTTCCTTACTTTTTATTGCTTATTAGCATGAGTAGCTAGAATTGTTGAACCCATTGGGGTTCCTATGTTGTTGGATTGCTTTTACTGTTTATGAGACTTTGATAATCAATGCTTGTTTCTTCTTATTTTTATTATTATATTATTCATGAGACGTTGTGAGTTTTGGTGTTTAGATTACTTTATGTAATTGAGAAGTTCATTTGGCCATTGGAAATTTGAATAGGAAGAACTGGTTGATGATCACTTATAGATAATGGTAATTGACTAGCCGAATTAAGAATTAACAACTCTTGGTAGTGGTGGATTTAATCTTAAAGCTAACCTAAAATCAATCGTTAGGAAGAGATTCCATCATTTAGGTTCTTAGGTTTAAGGATTCGATATTCTCAAGACGGAAATTGAATTCAATTTAGAATCCACTCACGGGTAATCACAATTGGTGATCAATATAATCTCTACCTTCACTAGCTTAGGTCCTCTTGGGTTTGCTTTTTCGTTTGATTGTTTCACGAAGTCCTTTTAGACTGTTTGACACTGAGTTAATCACTTTGCTTGCATCTAATCATAGAATAGTAACTTCGTCGATCTTGTTAGGGTTAGATATCATAAGATGCTGGAGTAGTTCTAGGATCACCATTTCCCGAGAATACGACCTTGACACTCGCCGTTAGTGCTAGTCTACATTGATAGGTTCACTGCCTTAGATTGTAGCTACAGAAATAGCCTATCAAGTTTTTGGCACTGTTGTTAGGGAAACTTTTGTGTGAACTAAAGTGAATTTGTGTTTCAATTAATCTAGCCATTTTTATTTTCTGTCTTTTCATTTCTTTTTATTCTTTATTATTTTATTCATTCTTGTGTTCTTTGGTTGCTGCCTTTTTATTTTAGGTAGTTTATAACCATGAGCTCTAATCCTACTCCTATAGCCCCTCTTGCTGAACTAGAGCGATCCCTCCATCTTTTGAGGAAGCGTATGCAAGAAGAAGGGGAGGCACGGATAGAGATTGAAGCCTTTGTGAATAGATCAACAGGGATGGGAGACAACAACCAGGCTGCAGAGAAAACCAGGACAATTACGAGTTTGCTAGACCTTCTCTTAAGGGGACACAGACGAGTATATTGCGACCACCAGTGGTAGCCAATAACTTCAAAATAAAGTCGAACGTGATACAAATGATCCAAAATAGTGTACAATTTAGGGGACTGCCGAGCAAGGACCCAAACGCTCACATTGCCAACTTCTTGGACATTTGTGATACCTTCAAGATAAATGGAACAACTGATGATGCCGTTCGGTTGAGGTTGTTTCCTTTTTTTTTAAGGGACCGAGCGAAAAGATGGCTGCAGTCACTCCCAGCTAACACTATTACGACATGGAGATCATTGGCTGAGAAGTTTTTATATAAGTACTTTCCTCCTGCTAAAAGTACTAGATTGAGCATGTACAATGCTTGGGAGAGGTACAAAGACTTGCTCTGATGTTGCCCGCACCGCAGACTACCAGCAGGTTCAGACCTTCTACAGTGGTTTGAACCTTGCTACTAGGCAGATGGTAGACACTGCAGCAGGTTATGCCCTGAATAGTAAGACGGCGGAGCAGGCGTAAAATCTAATAGAGGAGATGGCCATGAACAATTACTAGTGGCAATTCTCTAGGAGTCGTCCAATCAAGCAAGGAGTGGTCAACCAGCTAGACTCCACAGCAGCCTTGGCAGCTCAAGTGGGGCTACTGACCAAGAAATTAGACCAGCTTCAGATGCCGGTTCATGCAGCCCAGATAAGCTACGAGTTTTACAGTGGCCCACACTATGGTACAAACTGTAATGCGTGAGGTATGTTTGTTTCACCTTCTAATTCTTCATCTTCTATTATTTATGCTGACCTTGAACATGTAGACTATATGGGTAGTGCACCTATACAACAGAACAACCCGTACAACAATATATACAACCCTAGTTGGCAAAATCATCCCAACTTCAGTTGTAGGAATAACAGTGGTCAGGGACCACTTGGTTTTCAGAGATTGCATCAGCAATAGCAACAATCGCAAGCTGGTCCACATCAACTACCTCCACCTCAGGAGAAGAAGCCTAATCAAGAGAAGTTGGTAAAATTCGTGTCCTCTACCGATAACAGATTTCAGCAGACGGACAGGGCACTTAGGAATCAGCAGGCCTCCATTCAGAATTTGGAGACTCAAATAGGCCAAATTTCTAAGATGTTGGCTGAGAGGCAGCTAGGGACTCTACCTAGCACTACAGGGCCTAACCCGAGAGAGCATGTGAATGAAATCATATTACAGTCAAGTAAATTTGTTCTTGGTCCTTCTGTTTCTAACACTAATGCTAATGCATAGGTAGATTCAAGCAAGAAAGTTGAACCAACCAAGGTAAAGGAACTAGAGAAGGAAGAGCCAGAGGAGATTCCACTGAGAGAATATCAGCCCAAAATCTCGTACCCTGCTAGATTAAAGCAGGCGCAAGTCAAACATTAATTTGGTAAATTTCTGGATATTCTTAAACAACTGCAAATAAATTTACCTTTTGTTAAAGTTATTTTGCAGATGCCTCGGTATGCGAAGTTTTTAAAGGAGATTTTTAGAAACAAGAGGAAGTTTGAAGACTCGGCATGCGTGACGTTAAACAAGGAATATTCGGCAATTTTTTAGAACAAGTTACCGGAAAAGCAATATGATCGAGGGAGTTTTACTATTCCTTGTGTTATAGATAACTTATCTGTTAATGACACCTTAGCTGATTCAGGGGCTGGAATTAATGTAATGTCGTACAGCCTGTTCATAAAATTGGGGCTAGGAGAAACCAAACCCACTATGATGAGTATACAATTAGTTGATAGATTTGTTAACTATCCTAAAGGTATTGTAGAAAATGTACTGGTAAGAGTAAATAAATCTATATTTCCTGGGGATTTTATGATCTTAGACATGGACGGTGAGAGTAGTGTACCCTTAATTCTAGGAAGACCTTTTCCTGCAATATCTAAGGTAATGATAGATGTTTGTGATGGAAAGTTAAAACTTACGGTAGGGGATGAGACGGTCACCTTTGACTTGCATAATCCCATAAGCTAGTCTTTAGATCATAATAATGCTATGTATGTTATTAATGTAATTGACGATGATATTGATACATAGTTGCAGGAAGTGTTAGTTGAAGACCCTTTACATGTCACTTTGCCAAGGGGAAAAAAGCATGAGCTGTCAAATGAGGAAGTGTTGGAGTAGCTTGAATTTATGTTAGCAAACGAGCCAACTAGAAATACTGATGAGTTTACTGTGATTGACAGGATAGGTGTGCAGAAGTTGAGGCCATCACTTGAGGAACCGCTAGTTCTTGATTGGAAAGAGCTTCCACAGCGTCTTGACTATGCATATATGGATGAGGATAACAGGCTGTCGATCATTCCAGCAGCAGATTTGACAACCGAGGTGAGGAAAAGGACATTGCCCACTCCAAGGAAGTACCTAAAAGCGGCTGCTTGGAGGACTGTTGATAGTCTAAGGACCCATAACTTGGCAGCTAAATCGCAGTAGATGTCAAACCCACACATGAAGGGAGTTATCACCCGAATCTAGCTAAATGACTCGAGAACCAAAAAGAAGCGCCTTTAGGAGGCATTCCCATATTTAGCTTTATGTTTTTCTTTTTATTTTATCAGTCACTTACATGTTTGATGGTAGTTAGAGCACTTACTTAGTGAATAAACCTAATTGTATGAATCTAGGGTTTTAATAACTTAAGTAGATTTTTGGTGATTGGTGAAGATGAACTTCCATGTTCGATACATTTTACTTGAATTATAGCCTAAATGTGTACATATGTGTGGTGGATGCAGGTTGAGAGTTTGTGGTTCGAGATGTCGAAGAAAAGCTTGGATTTTAGTGGTTCACAACAGTTTCCATGGGCATCACAGGTTGGATCCCCAAGCCGTGCAGATCAGCATGGCCGAAGCCCTACCGATGATGAACATGCACATGAAGAGTTTGGAAAATTAGTCATCCACCACGGCTTCCGAGACCACCACAGGCTGCAACACCAAGTTGTGCCGGTCAGCCCGACCATGAGCTAGCCCATGATGGACATGTATGTAGCTCACACTTAAAATCGACTGTCTACTACGGCTTTCGAAGGCACCACGGGCAGCAACACGGCCATGCCCTCGCCCATGGTGAACTACCACATGAAGGAAGCTTTAAGGTTCAGCACGGGCCAAGTCCAGGCCGTGCTGACCAGCACAGCCTTGCCCTTGCCCATGCTGACTCCCGTGACTATATAAGCAGCCCATTTTAAACCTCTACCAACTTATTCCCACTCTAAAGTCTAAGGTGCTTTTTTCTCCTTCTTCTTGATTTCTCTTACCTCTCACGGCAATTTCAAGTAAGTTTCTTCACCTTTTCCTTTTATTTGGTTAAATTTGATTTTTCGTTTATGTATTTTTTATTATTTAGGACATTTTGATATGCTCTAATAGTTGTCAATATTTATTGCTTTGGTTGGTTTATTGTTTTGTTTTATGTTATTTTTGTTTACACTGCTTAAGTTTGATTTGGATTAGATTTAGTTCAGATTAGTTGTTGTATTTGAGTGTTTTTGAATAATCAAGTGCTAAGTGTGGGGTTTGGTAGCAGTAAAGTTAATTTATGGCATTCTATTCTGAAAATGTAATAGCATAAATTCTCTTTATTTGGTGCGTAATGATGTCGATTGGAATGCCATTGTGAATTGGTTTTCTATAGGAAATTGAGGCTTTAGTCTTAGTTTTAAGTCTAATGTTTTCTGTTAATCAAATTATAGCCGTTACGCTGCTAAATTTTCGGTGTAATTTATGTTAACTTGATTTCTTATTCGAATACTAATGATTGACTGTATTAGACAATATGAGGGACTGAGATCAATCACGTCGAAAGCAACCGCAATGCGCCATTACTAGCAAGCGCTCGCATGGCGAGGGAACTTCTTCTTCCACTTCACCTTCACTAGCACCAGCACCAAGACCCCCACCACAACAGCAACTAGTCTGAGCATAAAGAGCACTAGCTGCAAATCTACCCACACCTGGTCGACATTCCTTATGGACATTTCAGAATGCTAATAACGAGAGCCGCTTCCAAGTCATGAGATGGAAGCAAGTAATGGTTGGATGATGCATTGACTTTGTATCCCTGGAGAGAGTGGGATTGGCTTAGGATGTCTGTGCACTGCTCGACACACTGCCTAATGCATGATTTTTCGACATCATTGAGCCCACCTACTGTGAGCCCACCATTAAATTCCTCAGCACCTTCTTTCTGTAGCAACAGATCACAACCGGCCACCATGCGCTTTACTCGACTTGGAGGAAGGGAGTGCTCAATGTCGGCCCACAATTCAGCATGCATTTGGGTTTATGGATCGAGTAGGGACCTCGTGCAAGGAGTATTAGGGATGCATCTACATCAATCCAATCTTGTACGACACCATGTGGGATTCATTAGTACTCGGGCTAGAATTATACTACCCCAGCAGTCTAAGGCATCTAGCCTTTCGGATCATCTCCGCTATCTCCATACACTACTAGCTTACGGGATTACAAGTCGAGGAGATAGTTTTGGAGCGTCACATAGACCTATGTATTCATTCCTGGGCTATGCAACATCGTAAGGAGCTTGACATGGGATATTTGTTGGTTGGTCAAGTCCGTTCCTTTATAGTCGACGCTAAGAAGATGCACCATGGTTTTGGCCCGTATATGACTAGGTTGGCCAAGAGACTGGATGTACTGGACGACTGTCTGTTCGAGCTTCGATTGGTGACATGACACCATTAGGGATCGGTGATGATCAACATGCGATGATCATGGCCACTCATAACCCACATGGCATTGGGTACAAGCTCGTCAATGCAATAGTTAGGGAAGCTAGAGAGACAACAGCTAGAGGAGCCCAAGACCCTATGCCTGAGATTCCAGATGTTAGGATTCCTAACCTAGCCAGAGTGTTTATGCCTACATCTGGAGCTTCCTTTTCTTATTCTGTAGGGACATCGAGTGCTCAAATTAGTGCTTTGGCTGATCGACTAGATCGAGTTTATGATTTACAACAGTAGCACTATAGTGAGTTTGTGCAGTACAGAGAGGAGTTTGGGCAGAGACTAGGGCACAGTTTTGGGGTTAAATGATATGCTCCAACAGCTTATGCATGGGCTAGATAGGTAGGCCACCCAAATGGACCTAATAGCGGAGCAAATACAAGAGATGGCGGAGTCCGGAGTACAAAATCAGCGATTCATCGATGATATGGAGTTTGATTTAGCAGGTTGCTACATGGATCCTGTGCCACCACCATCGCCCCCTCCTTCATTACCTTCCCCTACTGCTCACCCTCCAGCCGATCCAAGCTAGTGAGGATGCGCCTTCGGCAGACTACCAGTGGTGATAAAAATTTATGCTCTATTTGTTTTCCTTTTCCTTATTTTCTGTCTCTCTTTATTTTTATTTTCGTTTCTTTTTGCATTTTCATTTTATTTTATTTTTTTTCATTTTTCTTTCATCATATGTTATTTTAGTGGAACACTTTGCTTTGCCTTTATGCTATGTACATTTAATATGATCTTCACTCTTCTAATGTGCTAGCTATGTTATATACCCGATTTTATTTTTCTAACATTAAGGGCAGTATTATACTCAAGTGTGGGGTGGGTATCTGTTGTTTTATTATCCCTTGATTGTTTAGGCAATGATAATGGACTATTCTTAGGATGTTAGGACTTAGGTTCTTCATGACATTTAAGCTTAGTTTATTCTTTCGTAATTAATGACTTAATTCACACACTAGTAATTGATTGTCCCTCTCGATTTTTGTTCTTGGAAAGCAATTTCACTATATTCAATATGTCAATTTGGCCAGGTTAAACCGGTGTTGCTTGAATTCCTTGCAAATTTACAACCTTCATCTTTGAACTTTGATTATGTCAATCTCTTATACAATTTATGTGATGACTCAATTGATAAGTCTGGGAACCAATTGCAAATTTTAGCCATTTCAAACGTGAGTTTTTGAACCAAAATTTGAGCATCCATTGCAAATTGTGCTCATGATTTTTCTTGTTTGAGTGTGCATTGTACTTAAATTTGTTTCTAGAACTTGTTCTCTAATATTTATTGAGGTTACATGAACTTTTGAATACCATTAGATGATTTAAGCAACTTAGGAATTCACCACATCTTGCCAAAAGCCTACCCTTTGTTTCCATTAGTCAGCTAGTTTTGAGCCTTAACCTTTTCTTCATGATTTTCACCTATACACTACACATACACCATTCTATACATTTATCTTTTCTTTCACCATGTATACTGAATAATTATGTGTTATGCTTCTTCTTTTATGAAATCATAGTGCCTAATTTTGTTATAAATTCACTTAATCTTTTTAATCATTCTTTGATGCTCCCTTCAATCCAAATTGGACAACTGTTCTCGTTGTTTATGTAACTAATGATGCAGCCCCTGTGTAAGCTACTGTGGCATATATATATGCTAAAAAAAAGAAAAAGAAAAGTAAAGAAGAAAAATAAAAATAAAAAAAAGCTTATCTCTTTTGGATTTAATTCTGACTTATTTCTTATCTCTTAGCATCAAATAAAAATAAAATTTTGACTTATTTCTTATCTCTTAGCTCTTATCTCTTTTGGATTTAATTCTTGTGAGCATCCTTTGCTTCAAATAAAGCTTAGTGAGTATTTTGTTGTTTTGGCATTCAACTCTTGAAGCATTCATTCTAAATAATTGCATGATTTTTCAATATACTTTACACTTCTACCCAAATATTCTTACCTTTACCTTAACCACATTTCAACCCTTGTAAGACCCTTTGATTTTGGTATTCATTTATTCGCAGTAGCGAAGATGAGATTTATGAGTGAGCTTATGGTAAATAGGTCTTATGCAGTTGCATTGAGGGAATTTTGTTATTTACCTGTAAACACTATGAGTGATTTGAGAGATTCCTGTGAGGCAATGGTTCCTGGTCGTTAATGCTGAGTTTTTATAAAAGTTGTATTTCAAGATGGTATTACTATAGTTCTTCTTTGAAAATGAGCTAAAGAAAAAGGAAAAGAACGGCCAGTTTCGCGCACCACAACAATGTCCTGAGGGAGGAGTTTAGAGGGTTTAGAGAAGTATGTAAGGGGTTATGCCTTTGTTTTGCTCTTCTGCAGATTCAGATATATTGAGGAAAGCTATTGGTTTAGAAAGTCGAAAAAGAATATGATTTATTTAGCTACTCGAGTTTCATTCTTTATATGTTGAATAAGGTTAAGTTGTGAACTTTAGCATGGATTTTGAGCGGTGATTGTTGCTTGTATATGTATTGAGTTATTCATTGCTTGAGGACAAGCAAAAGTTTAAGTGTGGGGTGATTTGATGTGCATCGTTTTATACATGTTTATATGCCTAATTACTTCCATTTTTATGCATAGTTATCTTTTGTTATTCCAGAATCACCTGTGTTTTGGTTCCTTTCATGTTTCAAGTGATTATTGATGGACATTATTAGTTGTTGAGGGAAATACATGCAAATACGGACTAAAATCCATCAAAATTGAGCAATGGCTACCATTTCAAGGTTGAGCACGACCTAGACTCTAGCCGTGCTGAACCATCAACACTTGACCCTCAAGAGTGCCATTTTGGCATGATTTCTGAGCCCACCACGGCCTCCATCACGGCTCGTGGTGGCTTACCACTGGTGAGGGCATGGCTAAGAAGAAGCCCTAATTTATGGGACTCGAAGATCCAACACGACCCGTGTCTTGATCGACAGGCTTGACCATGGTCAGTCTGATCGGCCGCAGGCAGACTTTTCCTGGCCGTGCTTAGACATTTATATGGGCAAATGCAAATTATTTTGCTAGGGTTCGATTTTTTGACTTGATTTTACACATACATGCACGAACCATCCTTTTCCAAACTTCAATATTCGACTTTAGAAGACTATTTCACCTATTGAAGGAATGATTAGATTGGTTTAAACATCACATTGAAGATCAAGAGTAGATTTGGAGGCATTCAAGAGGCAATTTAGGGTTCATCATTCAGATTTGGGAATTTAGGGTTTTCATTCGACTTGAAGAAGAGGGGTCTACATGCTTTCAAATTGCTTTTCTGTATTTGTTCCTTACTTTGTGTTGCTTATTAGCATGAGTAGCTAGAATTGTTGAACCCATTGGGGTTCCTATGTTGTTGGATTGCTTTTAGTGTTTATGAGACTTTGATTATGAATGCTTGTTTCTTCTTGCTTTCATTATTAATGAGAAATCATATTATTCATGAGATGTTGTGAGTTGTGGTGTTTAGAATGCTTTATGTAATTGAGAAGTTCATTTGGCAATTGGAAATTTGAATAGCAAGAACTAGTTAATGATCACTTAGAGGTAAGGGTAATTGACTAGCCGGATTAAGAATTAACAACTCTTGATAGTGGTGGATTTAATCTTAAGGATAACCTAAATTCAATCGTTAGTAAGAGATTTCATCGTTTAGGTTCTTAGGTTTAGGGATTCGATATTCTCAAGAGGGAAGTCGAATTCAATTTAGAATCTGCTCACGGGTAATCGCAATTGGTAATCAATATAATCTCTACCTTCACTAAAATCCAACTAGCTTAGGTCCCCTTGGGTTTGCTTTTTCCTTTGATTGTTCCATGAAATCCTTTCAGACTGTTTGACACTTACTTAATCACTTTGCTTCCATCTAATCATAGAATAGTAAATTCATCGATCTTGTTAGGGTTAGATATTATAAGACAATGCAGTAGTTTTAGGATCACCCTTTCCCGAGAATACGAACTTGATACTCGTCGTTAGTGCTAGTCTGCATCGATAGGTTCACTGCCTTATATTGTAGTTATGGAAATAGCCTATCACTAGCCTACTCCTAGAAGATTTCCACTAATATGTGTTCATGGCCATCTCCTTAATTAAATTCTCAGCCTGCTATGGCGTCTTACTGTCGATGGCTCCACCTGCTGTTGCATCTACCATCTGCCTCGTGGCTAAGTTCAAGCCACTATAAAAAGTCTGCACCTGCATCCATAATGGCAAACTATGGTGTGGGCAACATCTCAGCAGGTCCTTGTACCTCTCCCAAGCATCATACATGCTCTCATCATCAAACTGCACAAAAGAAGAAATATTATTCATCTTTGCAGTCTTAGCGGGAGGAAAGTAGTTATAAAGAAATTTCTCAGCCAAAGAACTCCAGGTGGTGATAGTGTTAGCTGGTAGGGATTGTAGTTATCTCTTTGCTTTATCCCTCAAGGAAAATGGGAACAGCCTAAGCCGAATGGCATCATCGCTAGTCCTATTTATCTTGAAGGTATCATAAATCTCCAAGAAATTCGCGATGTGGGCATTAGGATCTTCATTGGGCAAGCCCCTAAACAGTACACTCTCCTGCACTATGTAAGTGACATTTGGCTTAATTTCGAAATTCCTCACTACAACAGGTGGCCTCAATATACTAGTGTGCATCCCCTCCAAGGAAGGTCTAGCAAACTCGTACACCATCCTACTTGCTTCAGCGACGTTTTTGTTGTCGTCTCCCATGTCTACTATTGTATGGACAGGAATCTCAATCTGCTCCTCCTCCACATCAAATCGCTTCCTTAGCTGCCTGAGGGATTGCTTTGGTTCAAGCAGAGGGTCTACTGGTGCAGGATTAGAACTCCTGGTCATAAACTACCTGAAATGAACAAGGCAGCAACAAACCAAACAAATAAATGAATAAAAAGTAAATGACAAAAATAGAAAAGAAATATGGCTAAAGTAACAAATAGAGAATTTCACTATAGTTTTCAAATAAAGGTTCCCCGGCAATGGCGCTAAAACTTGATGCGCATATGCTTATGAAATTACAACTAAGGCAGTGAACCTATTGATGCAGTCTAGCACAATGACAAGTATTAAGAATATCGTATCCCTCGGAAAAATGAAATCCTAGTGTTACTACTTCGTTCATTGTTATCTAGTCTAAAATTAATAATGGAGGTTTCTAGATTTACTAAAAACTAAATTCTAAGTGTAATGCGAGAATGAATGAGCAAAGAGAATAATCAAGACAGGAAATCAAACCCAAAGAGGACCTAGACTAGCTGGCTATCAAACAAAAGATAATAGATTATTGAGTCCGATTATGCTACCCGTGGATGGATTTTAAACTGAATTCATTTCCCTCTCGAGACAACTTAATTCCTAAACCTAAGATTCTAAAGTTAGAATCTCTTCCTAATGATTGATTATTAAGTAAGCCCTAAGTTTTAATCCACCTCTATTAAGCTTTGTTAATTCTTAATCCGAAAAATTAATTAACCTTATCTCTAAGTGAAAATTAACCTATTCTTGCAATTAAATTTCTGAACTTGATTACAATTTCTCAATTGCTAAAAGAATTCTTTGAATAGTAATCAATACAATCAATGTTACGAAAACTAGATTTATATTATTAATTGCAAAAATAATACAAGAAAAGAAACTCAAACAATCTCAATTCAGTACAAAGCCAACATAACAAGGAACCCTAATGGGTTCAACCAATCTAGCTACACATGTTCATGTCTAAAGCAAACAGGAATTCAATTACAATAAAAGAACAAAGAAATTGAAACATATACTCCCTTTTCCTAGAATTGGATGAATAGCTCAAAGCCTTGATCTACGTTGTAGTTCATCTCTAAAATTGCTTCTTGATTTGCTCCAAAACTCCTCCTTAATCTTCAATCCAAAATCCAGATCACGAATCTAACATTCCAAGATGGAATCAGTTTCGTGGAAGCCCCCTAAAATGCCTGACAACACATCTAGCAAAGTTACAATGGAAGATCAAAAATCAAAATCGTCGATTCGAAACTCGCTTTTCTCTTTTTGGCTCGTTCCTTTTATTCATTGTGTAAATATGGGTGTGTTCCAGCCCGTGTCCTCCAACACGGGCTGTATCCTAGCTGTGTTGGACTCCGATTGATAGAATGAACTGAATCAAGCATGGCCGTGCTCCAGGGTGTGGTACCCTCAGAGAACTTGCTACTTCAAAGTGTTTAAGCTACACGGCCTGGAATTTCTGCACAGGCTCCAACACAGGCCGTACTGACTTCCCAGAAGTCAACCCGAGGTCAAAAGGCTTCTAATTCCATTCGCTTTCACCTGATTGATCTAAAATTGCTAAGGCACTAATGATGGACCTATAAAATCTCTTGAAACAAGAAAGGACATAAAACACGGGTGATCTTGGAATAAAAACATAATTAATGCTAAGAAAATTCAGAATAATATGTCAGCAAATGTGTGTAAAATTATGCATATTAGTTCATTTTCTTGAAATGTTTTATTTTGTTTTCTATTTTTAATGTCTTAGTCAATTTTGTTATGTAGATCAATTTCTTATTTTTGCTTTAATGTTGAATTGCTGTAATGATTTATTTTAGTTTATTAGTTACTATTGTGGATATTATGGATTTCTTTTATTGTGGTATGCTATTAATGTTGTATTGCTATTAAACTATTGCTATTATTGGAATAATTATTTCTTTAGTGCAAGGAATACAATTTTGGCAATAGTTTGATCAATTTTCATGCAGGTACCATGGCTGAGCGGCCTGAAAGACCCAAGAAGGTGGGTATATGCAAGAGACGGCATTCAGATCCTATCTGCCCATCTCCACCTACAACTCCGACATGACATAGACTGGTAGGCATTGGAGACAGTCGGCCTAGCCACTGAGGTTCGAGAGATACTTCAGACTCCACCCTTTGAGGCCTTCTTCAGCATTATGGAGCCTACTTACAGGGAGCTCACCCTTGAGTTTGCATCGACCTTCTTCCTTCAGACTTAGATAAGATTGGTAGCAGCCAGAAGCCATCTCATTTCGGTTGAGAGGGTAGACTTACATGATGAGTATTCCCCAATTTGGTGTCGCACTTGGCCTCTATGATCAGGCGACTAAAGAGTCATATCATTTCAGAGGCTCCTTATACAATCTAGGAGTTTCTTTTTAACCAAGGCTGAGAGACCATCTCTGAGGGGGACAAGCCTTACTACCCGAGCAAGTCTAAGGCATCCGGCCTCTCTAATAGCTTGCTCTATCTTCACTGCCTGCTCGCATATACATTGACAAGGAAAGGGGAAGTTTTGGAGTGGTCACCCAGCCCGATGTATTCTATTTATGGGCGCTGCATTAGAAAAGGAGGGTGGACATGGGATATGTGTTAGCGAAGCAGTGCAAGGCTATTACTAGGGACTAAAAGAAGACTTGGATATGTTTCGGACCTTATGTGACTAGGATTGTTAAGAGGATGGAGCTACTAGATAGAGATTTATTGGATGAGTTAACGCTCGTAGGCATGATGATTAAGCATAATGGTAAACATGAAGAAAGTGGATATGCTCAACTTGGCTAACTAAAGGGAGATATTCACAGGTTGCTTTTGGCTAGAATGGTGAATCCTAAGTGCCCTTATCATTTCATAACATTTGATTGTTCATATGACCTCAACATGAATTATCGAGCAAGTTCTAGAAATGAGAAGAATGCAATGCACACTAGCACTATTGGCGAGTATCAAGGTCGTATTCTCGGAAAAGGATGATCCTAGAGCTACTGCAGTGTCTTATATTATCTAAACTTAACAAAGTCAATAAAGTTACTATTCTATAACTAGATGCAAGCTAAGTGATTAACTAAATGTCAAACAGTCTGCAAAGATTTAGTGAAACAATCAAGGGAAAAAGCAAACCCAAGGGGACCTAAGCTAGTTAGACTTTAGTGAAGGTAGAGATTATATTGATTACCAATTGTGATTACTCGTGAGCGGATTCTAAATTGAATTTGATTTCCCCTAAACCTAAGAACCTAAATAATGGAATCTCTTCCTAATGATTGATTTTAAGTTAGCCTTAAGATTAAATCCACTACTATTAAGAGTTGTTAATTATTAATCTGGCTAGTCAATTACCCTTATCTCTAAGTGATCATTAACTAGTTCTTGCTATTCAAATTTTCAATTACTAAAGTAACTTCTCAATTACATAAAGCAATCTGAACATCACAATTCACAACGTCTCATGAATAATGCAATTTCTTATTAATAATGAAAGCAAGAAGAAAACAAGCATTGATAATCAAAATCTTATAAACATAAAATGCAATCCAACAGCAAAGGAACCCTAAAGGGTTCAAAAGCTCTAGCTACTCATGCTAATAAATAACATAAAGTAAGGAACAAATATAGAAAAGCAAATTGAAAACATGTACACCCTTCTTTTTCTAGTCAGATGAACAACCCTAAATCCCAAAATCTGAATGATGAACCTCAAATTGCCTCTTGAATGCCTCCAAATACACTCTTGATCTTCAATGTGATGCTTAAACCACTAGAGTCCATTCTTCAATATGCGAAATAGTCTCCCAAAGTCGAATTTCAAAGTCTGAAAAAGGGTGGCTTGTGCATGTATGTGAAAAATCAAGTCAGAAAACTAAACCCTAGCAAAATAATTCGATTTTTACCTATATAATTGTCCCAGCATGGCAGTGGCCAAGCCCGAGCTGGTCAGCACAGGCTGAGTCCAGGTCGTGTTGGACCCTCGAGTCCCAAAAATTAGGTCTTCTCCCTGACCGTGACCTCGCCGGTGTTGAGCCACCACGGGCAGTGATGAAGGCCGTGGTGGCCTCGGAAACCGTGCCTAAAGGACACTTTCAAGGGTCAAATGTTGATGGTTCAGCACGGCCAAAGTGCAGGGCATGCTCAACCTTGAAATGGTAGCCCTTGCTTAATTTTGATAGATTTTGGTCCGTATTTGCACGTATCTCCCTCGATTACTGATAGTGTCCATCGATGATCACCTCAAACATGAAAGGAACCAAAACACAGGTGATTATGGCATAAAACAAGATAACTATACAATGCATATCAAGCAAGTTCTAGAAATAAGAAGAATATAATGCACACTCAAACAAGAAAAAAGGAGCATTTATGATGTATACTCAATTAGGTTCAAAAACTCACAATTTAAGTGTGTACATTTGCATAAGGTGTCTAAATACCATCAATCAAATCATCATTTAATTAATTCATACACAAATCCAACAACTAATCAAATTCAAATTAACTGACTTAAAGAATGGTCAAATAACACTTATTTAACCCAACCACTATGATAAACTAAAAATTGCTCAATAATATTCTAAAAGCAACAAGCAACAAGGAGGAAAAATCTCATGCTCATAATTATAACTATCAATCTTTCAAAGATAAATAGAAAGCTAATGAACATCCTAAGTGTCCTAAATCTATACATCATCAATAATACACTATATAAAAATCAGAAAATATAAGAAAAAGAAAAGCCAAAACAACAGCTTACCCACCCCACACTTGAAGGACACACTGTCTACAGTGTATAAAAGAGTTGGGAAGCAACATAACAAGTACAAGAAAAAAGAGATAAATACGAAGAGATACTGCCCTATTCATCTTGTTGGGCTAGTGGTGGTAGTGGAGCTGGTGCTATTGGAGAAGGTGCATCATCGACTGCTAGAGGTGGAAAATACTCGCCAAAATTAGCAAAGTCAAAATCGTCCATCATATTCTGATGCAAGATTGCCTCTATCTTGTCTTCCTAGGTCTACAGCCTATGTAGCAAATCCAGAATCTACCTCTGCATAGCATCAAAGTGTTGGAACTGCGCTCTAACCTCCTGTTGAAACCTGTCGAACCTGTCTGTGTGTGGTTGCTGCATGTCAATGATCCGATCAAATCTTGCAGTCAGCTCATTAATTTGCACACTAGATGGAAGAGTAGCTGATGAGGATGAAGGTCGGGAGGAGCCATGAATGTTTGCAGGTCTAGGGAGCTCCCCCTGCTCCTCCCAAGCTGCCCGGACTATCGACCGAAGAAGTTTGTACTCTGGTCCTAGGGCCCTGTCCTCCGGGTGATCATCCTCATATGCTGCATAGTAGAGAGGCGAGCAGGGGTCATCTCGCCCACAAGCATCAACTCATCTAGTAGAGCTTTGTCTAGTAGGTCCATCCTCCTAGCAATCCTGGTCACATAAGGTCTGAAACATATAAAAGTCTTCTTCGGGTCCCTAGTAACAATGTTGCATTGCTTGGCTAACACATACCCCACGTCCACCCTGCACCTTTAATGTAGGGCCCATAAACAAAATACATCATGCTAGGTGACCACTCTAAAATCATCCCCTCGCCCTATCAATGCATATGCAAGCAGGCAGTGAAGATAGCGCAGGCTATTAGAGAGGCTAGACGCCTTGGACTTGCTCGGGTAGTAAGGTCGTCCCCCTCTGAGATGGTCTCCCTAGCCTTGTCAAAAGAAACTCCCGGGTTGTATAAGGAACCTCTGAAATCATCTGACTCTATGGTCGCATGGTCATAGAGGCCAAGTGCAACACCAAACTGGGAATACTCATCATGCAAGTCGACCGATTTATCAAGTGTCTTGATAATCCATAGTTTCAGCCTGCTCCACCCGAGGCTTAGGAGCAGAGCAAAGGGGTCAACAGAACTGTGAGTTAAATTCATATATCTAGTATACTTGTGTCATGCCAAAATTTTATATAGCAATTTCAATTAATTGATTTATAGATTTAAATTGTTTATTTATTTATTATTCATCTAAATAACCATTTTATAGAATTAATAATCTATTTACTATTTATATATCATTTCCCACATTATTAATATTATGATTGCATATTGACTCGGGATGAGATGGCAGTAGAACATGCTACCTGATAGATTGCATTAGGACCGCGTGCATATCAGTATATATCTGAGAAATGTAGTAAAAGAATATTTTTGAGACTTGTCCTGGTCGAGTTCAACTCTCTAGGCTGTGAAGTTTGGATTGCCGGATTAAATGCCCCTGATCGAGCGTTTGTGACAGCCTGACCTGGAGAAGCGGTCCGATGAGGGCGGGAAGTGGACACCGAGGCAAAGATAAGATGCCTGGACAAGAAGCAACTTCTGGCAGGATTCTAGGATGCTAGCACTCTAAGAAATGAGGGTACATGAATGAATCGAATTGCATATGGGGGACCTCCTAGGAAGTTCTCAAACCCACCAAAGGGATAAAACCCTAAGGCTAGTGGGGGGCCAAAGCAAACAATATCTAATATGATCTGGTTCTAGGTCGTTATAAATAGTATCAAAGCAGGATCCCTCTAGTAGATGTGTGGTTCGAGGCCGAAGCTGGTGGGCATGTGACAGCTTCACCTAAAGAAGCGGTCCAACAAGGCGAGAAGTGGATGCCGGGGCAAAGATAGGATGCCTGGACAACGAACGGCTTCTGGCAAGCTTCTAAGATGACAGCACTCTAGGGTACGAGGGTACATGAATGAATCAAATTGCATGTCGAAATGGGGCAGAATAGTTGATAGCATATATGTAAAGAGTTGGAACTAATCACATGATGCGCCTTTTGGTTGTTTGGCTATGGAGTTGTAGGGACTCTAAAGTTAAACATGCTTGGTTCAGAGAAATTCCAGGTGGGAAGTTCTCAAACCTGCCAAAGGGACAAAATCGTGAGGCTAATGGGGGCCAAAGCGGATAATATCTCATGTGATCTGGTTCCGGATCGTTACAGTGTTGCTCTCTAGGTGCCGACTTTCTAATGGCAATGAGCAGTTGGGATGTTGGACTTTTCCGGCCATCTTCGGCGAGTTATGGCTGATTGGAGTTCATGGATGAACTCCCCTTGTCACAAGCTTTCCAATGGCACTAATATTGCAACGATCGGACTCCATTAGGAAATCGACTGCTGAAAGTGTTTGTGATGTATCAGAATAATCAGAGACTGGATCAGAGAATTAGATGCTAGAATCATTATCTGCACGTTGTCTCGAGTCTGTAGGCGCTCGAATCGTCGATCGGATTTTGGTGGCTGAAGGCGAGTCAACCGATTTATCAAGCGTCTCGATAATCTATCATTTTGACCCGCTCCACCCAAGGCTTAAGAGCAGAGCAAGGGGTCATCAGAACTGTGAGTTAAAGTCATATATTTGGTATACTTGTGTCATGCCAAAATTTTATATAGCAATTTCGATTAATTGATTTATAGATTTAAATTATTTATTTACTTTTTTATTCATCTAAATAATCATTTTATGAAATTAATTAATTATTTACTATTTATATGTCATTTTACACATCATTAATATTATGATTGCATATTGACTTGGGATGAGATGGCGGTAGAACATGTTACCTGATGGATTACGTCAAGACTACATGCGCACCGGTACAGATCTGAGAAAGGTAGTAAAAGAATATTTTTGAGACTTGCCCTGGTCGAGTTTAACTCTCTGGGCTGTGAAGTTTGGATTGCCGAATTAAAGGTCCCTGGTCGAGCGTTGCTCTATGGCCGCCGACTTTATTGGGAATCAAGTGACCAAACTGGATTCAAAGACCTTGTTCGTGCTCCGCTCTCCGGGCACTAGTCCTATTAGAGTGAGAGAGCTGGAAGATTGTTAGTGGTAGGGTTAGGATTTTGCTGAGGTACTCATCTCATAACGTCTAAACTGTATTTTACTGAATCATGGCATGATACGCGTTTTAATATGATATAATATTTTATTCTGATTAAATAAATATTTTATTGAGATGGTTGTATGTAGGTTTTTTGGATTATATGATTTTAACTCACTCTCAAGACTAACAGTCTCAAATTTAATTATTTTTCTGGTGTTTGTTAGTTTTCCCACAGTTGTTCTCCCTTGCCAGCCTGACCTCCTTCATCTTCGAGTTTAATGTAACTAATTTTATTTGTATGTTTGATTTTTTTAGAATTCTAGATTCTCCAGAGTAGTGGTTTCAAAAGTTATTATTTTATTTTGGCATGTTAAACCAGGTATTGCCTAATTTGTGCTGACATACTAAATTAAATATGTAGTATCTGGATGGTTGAAAGTTGGTTATGCAAAATTTTTATAATGGATAGAATTTGAATTACACTTTGATTAAGTTAGTGAATTGTCAGGCTTGCTACGGGTTTTAGTGGGCTTACGCCAACCTATTCCCTAGCGCCGGTCATTGGGCCCACAAATTAGATCGTGACAATATTCATTAGTTTGTCAATAGATATTCATCATTAATGAAAATCATACCACTAATTCATTCAAATGAACATATATAATATAGACATAACATAAATCATCCATACACAGATGGTAAACAAAAAAGATATCAAGCTAAAATTATACTACAGATATTTGTATTTATATTTAATAGGAAAAAATTTACTTATTATGTCTCACATGGACACATAAGCGACTCTAGAAAGAAGAGTCACTAGAAGGAGCTGTAGAAGCATAAGTAGATGGCCCTACTGATTGTCTTTTCGTCAAAAGAGGTACATGTAGTGATGTCGAAGGCGAAAGTGAAGGTAAAGGCAAAGGCAAAGGTGAAGGCGAAAGCGAAGGAAAAGGCAACGGGGATAGCGATGGATATGGTGAAGGTGCTGGAGGTAGTGCCATCGAATATGAAGTTAAAGGAGTTTGTGGCCGTGGAGCACGACCTGATGTCGATCTACACCTACAAATGTCTCATTTTCTAATCGACATGTCTACAAAAAAACATAACAAATAATAAAAGCATAAAAAAAAAAATAGAAAATGTTAAATGTGTCACATCGGTAAATAATAAATATCAAAATACCCGTTTACAAAGTACAATACTGAAAACAAATACAATTATATTAATTATTATCACTAGTAT
Organism: Ricinus communis; assembly: GCF_019578655.1. Classification (NCBI taxonomy): domain Eukaryota; kingdom Viridiplantae; phylum Streptophyta; class Magnoliopsida; order Malpighiales; family Euphorbiaceae; genus Ricinus; species Ricinus communis. Next base: position 12,210,553 of record NC_063258.1, read on the forward strand.
CCACATTTTCTTCACTTTCATCTTCATCTAGAACTTCAGATTTTGACTCAAATACCATATCATTTGAACCTCAGCTTCGTCATCATCTAAATCAACAGATTCTCCATGTAAAATGTGTATTGGAATAACTTGCCCTTGAATAGGTAGTTGGAGATTAGCAGACTCATCTTCTTAGAATATCATGGTAATGACAACTTGTTCCTCAACAGCTTCAGGTACATCCATAATGGGCCTCGCTTTAACTTTGGAAACCGCCCACCAGTCACACTTATTTTTTCTCAAACTAGCATAAGGTACATAATATACCTATGCGTGGATGATTCATACTTGTTGAGCTTGCGCCTATGATTCACATCCACTAGGTTTATTAACCCTCATCTCAACATTTTTTATTGGTTCAGACCATTCACACTTGAATAGAACAGTGGATTAATTGATAGGCTTATATTTTCCAATCATAGAACCTTTGTTAAGCGTCCATAGTAGTCACTCTCAATCTTGTTATAATTGGTGCCCTGTATACAAACTTCACTTTTCGTTGTGGACATCATCGAACCATGTAATTCGGTATGAAATTCATAGCCATTAATTAAATAAATAGGTTATATAAAGGGCCTTTAGCAAAATCCTTGATGAACTCATTATCAATGTTATGACGCGCCTAATAATGAAAGCAACGTAAAGGCATCAGAAATTTAAAGTTTCATTTGCACAATTAATTATTTTCATAAATAATAATTCACCTACATAATTCTCAGACCATCCCACAAAGTTTAGTGACTCTCCTAAGTCCTAAATCACCTAGCTCTTACAAGATTTGATCACTTGTCCTTATAAGTGGTGCCGGTGATATCTCCTTTCTGTTTTTTAAGAACCAATTTTTATTCCATTTGAAAGGAAGATCAAGGGAGGAGAAACTTACGATGATTGTCAGACTGTCTTTCAACCGTTGCTCAAATTGAATGCTTGTAAATGTCCTATATAATAAGGACAAGCAAGTTTCCTAGCCATGCTGTAGCATGACAACATTGAGTATGCAGGAATATTAATGATGGTCCACAAAAGAGCTGCTCTCATTTAAAAATTATGCTTTCTAGACACGTCATATGTTTCGACATCCACATCCTAAAGATACTTCAATTCATCAATTAAATCTTAAAGAAAAACATTTAAAATGTGTATATTTATGAATTTGAGAAAATAACACCATAATATTGCTAATAATTTAGTATGAGAAAATGACCCCGTAAAAGTGGTATATTTATCAATATAAGAAAATAACACCGTAAAAAAATGTGTATATTTATGAGTCTGAGAAAACAATCCCATAAAAGTAGTGTAATTGCGAGTCTAAGAGAACAACCTCGTAGAATGAGTAAATTTTTTAATATGAGAAAACAGCCTCGTAGGATGGGTAAATTCTTTAATATATGAAAACAACCCTGTAATACGTGGATATTTATGAATCTGGGGAAATAACTCCGTAATTGTAGTATATTTGTGACTATGAGAAAACAACCACTTAAATGGGTTAATTTTACAATATGGGAAAACAACCTCATGAAAGTGGTATATTTGTCGATATAAGAAAATAACTCCGTAAATCGCGTATATTTATGAATTTGACAAAACAAGCCCACAATGATAATGGACTATTCTTAGGATGTTAAGACCTAGGTTTTTCATGACATTCAAGTTTAGTTTATTCTTTCGTAATTAATGATTTAATTCACACACTAGTACTTGATTGTCCCTCTCTATCTTTTGTTCTTGAAATCAATTTCATTGTACTCAATATGTCAATTTGGCTGGGTTAAACCGGTGTTACTTGAGTTCCTTGCAAATTTACAACCTTGACTGTGAACTTTGATTATGTCAATCTCATATTCAATTTATATGATGATTCAATTGATAAGTCTGGGAATCAATTGCAAATTTTAGCCACTTCAAATCTGAGTTTTTGAACCAAAATTGAGCATCCATTGCACATTATGCTCATGACCTTTCTTGTTTAAGTGTGCGCTGTACTTACTTTCATTTCTAGAACTTGCTCTGTAATGGTTGTTGAGGTTACATGAATTTTTGAATACCATTAGATGATTTGGGCAACTTAGGATTTCACCACATCTGGCCAAAAGCATACCCTCTATTTCCATTAGTCAGCCAGTTTGAGCCTTAAGCTTTTCTTCATAATTTACACCTAATCACTACACATACACCGTTCAATATATCTGTCTTTCCTTTCACCTTGTATACTGAGTAATTATGTGTTATGTTTCTTCATTTAACGAATCATAGTGCCTAATGTTGTTCTTAATTCACTTAGTCTTTTTAGTTATTCTTTGATGCTCTCTTCAATCCAAATTGGATAACGATTCTTATTTTTTATGTCATTAACCATAGCAGCCCCTATATAAGCTGTTGTAATATATATACATATTATATATCAAAACAAAAAATTTATGACTTACTTTTTAGCTCTTAACTCTTCTGAATTTAATTCTTGTGAGCATCCTTTACTTCAAATAAGGCTTAGTGAGTATTTTTGTTGTTTTAGCACTCAGTTCCTGAAACATTCATTTCAAATAAGTGCATGATTTTTTAGTATACTTTACACTTCTATCCAAATATTCTTACCTTTACCTCAGCCACATTTCAACCCTTGAAAGACCCCCTTTGATTTTGGTATTCAATTATTCGCGGTAGCGAAGATGAGATTTATGAGCAAGCTTATGGTAAACAGGTTTAGTGCAGCTGCATTGAGGGAATTTTCTTATTTACCTGTAAACACTATGAGTGATTTGAGAGATTCCTGTGAGGCAATAGTTCTTAGTCTTTAATGCTGAATTGTTATATAAGTTGTGCTTCGAGATGGTATTATTATAGTTCTTCCTTAAAGGTGTATAACTTGTTAGTTACTTGAGTTTCATTCTTTATATGTTGAATAAGGTTGAGTTGTGAACTTTAGCATGGATTTTGAGAGGTGATTATTGCTTGTGCATGTATTGAGTTATTGATTGCTTGAGGACAAGCAAAAGCTTAAGTGTGGGTTGATTTGATATGCATCATTTTATACATATTTACATGCCCAATTGTTTACATTTTTGTGCATAGTTATCTCGTTTTGTGCCAGAATCACTTGTCTTTTGGTTCCTTTAACGTTTCAGGTCATTATCGAGGGACATTATCAATAATCGAGGGAAATACGCGCAATTACGGACCAGAATCCATCAAATTGAGCAAGGACTAGCATTCCAAGGTTGAGCACGGCCTAGACTCTGGCCGTGCTGAACCATCAAATAGTTGCCCTTTAAGAGTGCCATTTTGGCACGGTTTCCAAAGCCACAACGGCCTCCACCACGGCTCGTGGTGGCTCAGCACCGGCTAGGACATGGCTTGAAAGAAGTCACGAGTTGCAGAATGCAGAGGTCCAACACGGCCTGGACTCCGCTTGTGATGATCATCACGGGCTTGACCACGGCCGTGCTAAAAGATTTATATAGGCAAAAACGATTTACTGAATTAAGGTTTGAGTTTTTGACTTGATTTCACATATACAAGCTTAAACCATCTTATTCCAGACTTCAATACTCGACCTTAGAAGATCATTTCATCTATTGAAGGAAGGATTACAATTGTTTTAACATCAAATTGAAGATCAAGACAAGATTTGGGAGCATTCAAGAGGCAAATTAGGGTTTACTATTATGAATTGGGAATTTAGGATTTTTCACCCAACTTGAAGAAAAAGGGTGTACATGCCTTCAATTTACTTTTATGAATCTATTCTTTACTTTGTATTGCTTAGCATGGGCTTTGAAGGGTGATTATTGCTTTTATATGTATTGAGTTATTGATTGCTTGAGGTCAAGCAAAAGCTTAAGTGTGGGGTGATTTGTTGTGCATCATTTTATACATGTTTATATGCCTAATTACTTACATTTTTGTGCATAGTTATCTTATTTTATGCTAGAATCACCAGTGTTTTGGTTCCTTTCATGTTTTAGGTGATTATCGATGGATATTATTAATAGTCAAGCAAAATACACGCAATTACGGACTAGAATGCATCAAAATTGAGCAAGGACTAGCATTCCAAGGTTAAGCATAGCCTGGACTCTAGTCGTGTTGAACCATCAACACTTGACCCTAAAGAGTGCCATTTTGGCACAGTTTCCGAGGCCACATGGTGGCTCAGCATTGGTGAGGGCATGACCAGGAAGAAGTCTTAAGTTACGGGACGCAGAGGTCCAGCACGGCCTGGACTCCGCCCATGCTTATCAGTACGGGCTTGACCATGGTCGTGCTGAGAGATTTATATAGGCAAATGCGATTTATTGAGGAAGGGTTCGATTTTCTGACTTGATTTCACACATATATGCCTAAGCCATCTTTTCCAGACTTCAATATTCGACTTTAGCAGAATATTTCATCTATTGAAGGAAGGATTACATTGGTTTTAACATCAAATTGAAGATCAAGAGTGGATTTGGGGGCATTCAAGAGACATTTTAGGGTTCATCATTCAGAATTGGGAATATAGGGTTTTTCATTCAACTTGAAGAAGAAGGGTGTACAGGCTTTCGAATTACTTTTCTGAATTTGTTCTTTACTTTGTGTTGCTTATTAGTATGAGTAGCTAGAATTGTTAAACCCATTGGGGTTCCTATGTTGTTGGATTGCTTTTGATGTTTATGAGACTTTGATTATCAATGCTTATTTCTTCTTGCTTTCATTATTAATGAGAAATCACATTATTCATGAGATGTTGTGAGTTGTGGTATTTAGATTGCTTTATGTAATTGAGAAGTTCATTTAGTAATTAGAAATTTGAATAGCAAGAACTCGTTAATGATCACTTAGAAACAAGGGTAATTGACTAGCCGAATTAAGAATTAACAAAGCTTAATAGAGGCGGATTAAAGCTTAATGATAATTTAATAATCGATTGTTAGGAAGAGGTTCCAACTTTAGGTTCTTAGGTTTAGGAATTCGATTATCTCGAGAGGGAAACCGAATTCAATTAAGAATTCATCCACGAGTAATCGCAATTGGTAATCAATATAATCTTTACCTTCACTAAAATCCAACTAGCTTAGGTCCCCTTGGGTTTGCCTTTTCTTTTGATTGTGTCACGAAATCCTTTCAGTCTATCTGACACTTAGTTAATCACTTACTTACATTTAATCATAGAATAGCAACTTCATTGATTTTGTTAGGGTTAGATATCATAAGACGCTGTAGTAGTTCTAGGATCACCCTTTCCCGAGAATACGAGCTTGATACTCACCGTTAGTGCTAGTCTGCATCGATAGGTTCACTGCCTTATATTGTATCTACACAAATTACCCTATCAGTGGTTGAGCTAGTAAGTGTGATTAAAGGCGAGAATAAGGTTGGCCAGCATCTCTCGTCTGAGGAGTCATATACATACTCATTGTAACTTGTATATAAATCTTCATCCTTGTTTCATACCATGGTGGTTATGTACATGTAAGAGGCTATGTTATAAAGTTAAGGTTTAAAAGCAAACTTTGTATATTAACTTATTTAATAATGTTTAATAAAGACATTTCTAGTTATAGTCGTTGTAATAAAACATCATATAAAAAAATTATCTATTTTTCATTATTATGATTTCAAATACATTATTATATATACATATGTAAGTATGTTATAATTCAACTAAGCTAAAAAGATTTTAGAAAGCATTTGGTTTTAAATATACATGTCGAGCTACGTGAGATGAGGTGTGACTTTTATGTAATCCCAAATGGCACCAGTCAAGCTTGTCAATTACGCTCCCATGATTCCTTATGTCAATCCTTGTGTAATCAAGAGTCCTTGTCCTCAGAGGAGCAAGGAATGATGGAGATCCCAATGGTGCATCTCATGAATAAGAATATCAAAGCATGCCTCGATTCTCGCTGTTTCCTCTTTCTTCTAAAAGATTCGCCTACGATCATTTGAAAATGATATGAATACTTGACCAACTAATATTCTTTTTTTGCATCTATCCACGCATTGGATAGGTGCCTATGATTGTCGCTTTTATGTGCTTTAACTCAACACTCCTGTTTATGCTCGCCAAGTAAAACTAAACCATAATATTATATAGAAATTAGAAAGAGTGACACAAAAGAAACAAACAAAATGAGAACATAGGTAGGCTTTCGGATCCGATATGGAAAGAAATCGCAAATTCTATATTCTCTTGGAAGGATCCCTCTCCTCTTCCTTACAACTTAGAACGCCTTTGAAGAGGAAACCTCTCCTTGTGCATATGCAACCACACCCTAACACTAGGTTCAAACACAACTTGTTTTCGACCTTTGTTGTGATGATGCGCGACTTGCTCATTTCTCTTCTCTATTTGTTGCCTTACCTTGTCATGAAGTTGTCTAACTTATTCGGCCTTCTTAGAACAATCTAATTTAGCACACTCTTGTAATGGGAAAGTTAATAAATCCAAAGGAGTTAGTGGATTAAAACCATATCAACTTCAAAAGGGCTACAATAAATAGATGAATGCACATTCCTAATATATGCAAACTCTACATGAGGTAATCTTCCTAAGATTTGATATTCTTTTTATAATAGCACGTAATAATTTTCCTAAGGCCCTATTAACCACTTTGGTTTGACCATCCGTTTGAGGGTGACAAGTAGTAGAAAATAACAGTTTAGTACCTAACTTAGTCCATAACGTCTTCTAAAAATAGGTCAAAAGTTTCACATCCCTATCCCTAACAATAGCCTTAGGCATGCCATGCAAACATACTACTTCTCTAAGGAATAAATCAGCAATATCTGATACATCATCGGCTTTATGACAGTGCCATTTTACAAAATTTATCAACTACTACATAAATACTATCATTGTCATGCCTAGACCGTGACAATCCTAAGATAAAATCCATAGAAACATCGGTCCAAGGTGAAATAGAAATAGGCAATGGCATATACAATCCATGGGGCTTGCTTTTAGACTTGGCACATAAACAAACAACACAGTTGGCACAATTTTTCTCAATATCAACATGCCTTTTTTACCAATAAAAGTGCTCATGCAACATATCTAAAGTCTTAGCAACACCAAAATGCCCCATCAATCCTCCCTCATACGATTCTTTTAAAAATAATCTATGTATAGAACAATTAGGCACACATAAGCGATTATCCTTAAACAAGTAGCCACATGCCTATAGTATTTATCAAAAGCTCCATGCTCGCATGCATCATATACACTTTTAAAATTCGGATCATCAAGATAATATTCTTTAAGCAATTCAAATCCAATCAATTTAGAATGAAGTGTGTTGCTCAACACATACCTCCTAGAGAGTGCATCAGCCACCATATTATCCTTACCCTTCTTATATTTGATCAAATAAGGAAAGGTCTCTATAAATGAACTTCAAGTTGCATGCCTTTTTTTCAATATATATTGACCCTTCAAATGCTTTAAGCTCTCATGATTTGTATGAATTACGAACTCCTTGGGCAATAAACAATGTTGCCATGTCTCTAACGCCCGCACCAATGCAAACATCTCCTTATCATAGATGGGATAGTATAAGCTTGCACTATTAAGCTTTTCATTAAAATCGGCACTTAGCCTATCCTCTTGCATCAATACAGCTCCAACTCCAACATTATAAGCATCACATTCAATCTCAAAAGTAGAATCAAAATTAGGTAAAGCAAGTAAAGGAGCATTAATCAATTTATCTTTCAAAACCTGAAATGCCCTATCTTGTGCCTCTCCCCATTTAAAACCTACATGCTTCTTAATAACCTCAGTTAAAGGGGTGGCAAGGGTAGAAAAATCCCTAACAAATTGCCTATAAAAGCTAGTTGTGCCATGAATAGATCTTACCTCACTCACGCTCTTAGGTGTCGGCCAAAAAGCAATAGCCTCTACCTTTTCTTTATCTACCTAAATCCTATTAGCACTAACAACATATCTAAGAAAAACTACCTTAGGACTGCAAAAGCCACACTTGCCAAGAATAGCATAAAGCTTTTCTCTTTGCAAGACATCAAATAAAGTCCTAAAATACTCTAAATGCTCATGCATGGAATTGCTATAGACTAATATGTCATCAAAATACAAAACAATAAACTTGCCGATAAAAGGATGCAAAATGGTTCATAAGTCTCATAAAGGTACTAGGGGCATTAGTTGGCATAAAAGGCATCATTAGCAACTCATACAAACCATACTTAGTCTTAAAGGCAGTTGATATAGACCAACCACCATCACATGGATTTCATAAAGATGGACTTGATGAAGATGAACAAGAGCATGGAGGAGTTCGACCAAAGTTTGGAGCCCAAGATCAAAGTCAAGCTATTGAGGCTAGATGCAATACAATTGCCTTAAGGCCTAATATTTAGATCAAGATCCAATAAGTATCAAGGTCTTGTGAATTCCACCCAAGAGGAATTACAAGGAGTTCAAGGCTTTAGTTTAAGTGAAGGCCCAACTCAACTTAATGTATTACAAGTGCAAGTGTTTCATGGGCTTACTTAATCTTTTATTTGGGCTCAAAAAGACTAAAGCTGCTGAATTAGAGCATATGAAGACTTTGGATCTAACTTAGCTTATGTTTTAAGGTCTATATGCATGAATTAAATAAACTAGGGTTGCTTTACTTAAGTTGGGCGATTGCACATGTTATTTACCCTAGTTAGGACTTTGTTTAAGTTATCTCTTTTAGTTAGGATGGTTATCTTTATCCTATATGAGATGGAAATCCTTATTAGTTAAGATTTAGGGTTCTTTAAGGGCTATAAGGCTAGTACGAAATCTAATGTGGGAATTAAGTTAAAAGTTGAATGATAATTGGTATTTACCTTAATGCTTGTTTATGTTCTCTTTGTGTTCTTGTGTAGAATGCATGCTTAAGAAACATTCAAGTAGATTGATCCTTCTTTTGCGGAGTGTTTCGAAATTGGATTTAAGAACAAGTTTTCTAAATTCTAATTCTTGATTATCTGTCTAAGTAATCTGTTTTCTAACATTTCTTAGGAGTTCAACCGAATTGGCTCTTAGGGTTTTCATATTAATATGTTGGGGGTTCGCAATTGAAAAGGGGTCTTAGGCTTATTCATGGAGGTTCCATATCATTTGGTATGAGATCTCTGGCTCTATATCAAGTTTTATCCTTTCATATTTTCATTAGTCAATTTTGATTTCTTATGTTTCTTTGTTCTTTTTTTTTTAATTCGGTTGATGTTATTAGTTCTTTGTTTAAGTCAATTGTTAGAGTTCTAAAATTAAAAGAATAATATCATTTAGGTATTTTAATTATGTCCTTTTTGTTATTCATTCATTAAGGTTAGTTTTTGTCCATTACATCTCGTTCTTACATTTTCTTTGTTGTGTTTTGGCTTAATCGTGTTCATTAAGTCTAGTTTTGTGTTCTACTTGTTGTGTCATTTTAATTTTGATTTGTTTTGATTGTTAAACACATGTGTTGTGTGTGAGAGATGCACTATCAAAAAGATTGCCATGAGCAACAAAGGGACAACTTGTTTTACACAAGATTTCATGTACAAGGCAAGGCGTGTAATATGATTATTGATAGTGGGAGTTGTACTAATGTTGTAAGTACTCTCTTGATTAGTAGATTAGGTCTCCCTACCATACAACACCCACATCCATATAAGCTTCAATGGCTTAATGATTATAGTGAGGGTAAGGAGATGATAATGATGACAAGGTGACCTTAGATGATGACACACAAGAAGAAATGGGGAATGATACGAACCAAACTAGCACAATGAATCCTACTCTAACAAGGAGTCTTGATGATGCAAATCCTACTAGATCAAGGATTTCTAATCTAATAAGGAGTCCTGGCTCAACTAGGAATCTTAATCCTGCTAGGAGTCCTGATGATATTAGGAGTTCAAGCAATGAAAAGAATCCTAATTCAACTAGGAGTCCTAGTTCAATTTAAATTGCAAGTCAATGAGCTTATCCAAGACATTTGGACTAAGGATACATCAAGGCTTGAAGAATTGGATTTAAGTTAAAGGCTTACTAATCTAATTCAGTTTATTGCGCTTGAGTGAATTTAATTGGGCATAAAAAGACCAAAGAAGCTTAATTGGAGCATATAAGGACTTTGGGCCTAACCTGGCTTATGTTATGAGGCCCATCTATATGACTTACGTAAATTATGATTTTATGGAAAGTCTAAATTGCAACTCCATGTGTTAAATACTCCTTTGCCTATTCTTGATGTTCCTTGGACAAATTTATCTATGGATTTTGTACTTGGATTGCCTAGACTAGGAAGGGCCGGGACAGTATATTTGTTATTGTGGATTGATTTAGTAAAATGGCTCATTTTATACCATGCCATAAAATCGATAATGAGACTCATATTGCTGAATTATTTCTTAGGAAAGTTGTGCGATTGCATGGAGGTTCCATATCATTTTGTATCAGAGCCAAAGCTCTGATACCAAATGTTAAAGAGCCTCCAAGAATAGAACCCACGAACTCTAATCCTTATAAACCCGTGAATCAAAAACTTGAACACTCGAAGAACAACTTGAAATCAAACCTTAGGATCATCCAATCAGATGGTAAGATGATCAAGAATTAGAACCTAAGGAAAACTAAGTCCCTTTGACCTCAATTCCAAGTACGCCACAAGGATAGATAAACTCCTTGATAAGTAAGATTTGGATTCAAACAAGAATACAAAGACAAAGCAAACAAGCTTTAAGGTAAAATCCATTGAAAAATCAAAAATACGTATGTCGGATGAAATGGTGGTTGTTGCTATCTACTCCTGAACACAACATCCTTATGCACCCATTTCATATGTTAAGCGTAGCTAAATACCAATTATCATTCAACTTGAACTTAACTTTACATTAAAATTCGTACTAGCCTTATATAAGCCTTAGAAAATTCTAAATCTTAACTAATAAGGATTTAGATCTCATATAGGATAAAGATAACCTTCCTAACTAAAAGAGATAACTTAAACAAAGTCATAATTAGGTCAAAATACATGTGTAGCAGCCCATAATTACCATAAAATCCTAATTTACATAAGTCATATAGACGGGCCTCATAACATAAGCCAAGTTAGGCCTAAGGTCTTCATATGCTCCAATTCCGCTTCTTTAGTCTTTACAAGCCCAATTAGATTCATTCAAGCCCAATAAACTGAAATCAATGAACCTTGAACTTAAATTTAATTATGTGTCCTTAGTCCAAATGTCTTAGATAAGCTCATTGACTTATAATTTGAATCGGACTAGGGGTCCTAGTTGGATTAGGATTTCTAATTGAGTCAGGACTCCTTATTGGATTTAGGATTCCTTGAGCTAGTAGGATTTGCATCATCAGGACTCCTTATCGGAGTAGGATTCATTGTGCTTGTTTGGTTTGTATCAAAGCTAAATATGAATAAATAAATAATTAAACAAAGATTCATAAACTAAAGTCAAATTAAGAACCATGGAGGAGTTGATTGGGAACAACTCTCGTAGTCCTAAATTTTATGAGCACGCTTAATAAAAATAAGGATAAATTCATATGGGCCTACCTAAAAACACTCCTACACGAATTACTTAGTCCTGCAACTGGCTTTCAGAAAGAAAGTGCTGGCAAACTCCACAGTCAACTCCCTATATGTTGGTTCAACAATGTCAAAAAAATGTTGAAATGGGGGCGTCTCAAGATATCGACGGACTGCAGTTGCAAGTCCCACAGTCTCCAGTGCTGGTCAGTCTATCCTACGCCCCTTTCCCAAATCTTTGTGCCTCATCGATTGATATCTCTGCTCAAAGGTGGGCTACCCTTGGAAAAGTAGGAATCGATGGCGCTACGGTGGTCCAATTTGGCCTGAACTAGTCGGTGCAGTGCCTGACGATCGCAAGGAAGAGGAACCATCGGTCCGCCTCCTCTTATAAACTCCTGATCCTCATCTGGTGGACATGGTACCTGAAAAGGAAACTTTTAGTACTAAGGATCAACAAAATTCTGGCAGCATAACGGCATAAAATGAACAAACCAAACGATTTAACTCGATAAAATTAAACTGCTCAATGTCCTGCAAAGAAAATTCAATCCACAACACTGCCAAGCAATGCTAACCAATTAAATTTGCAATTCATCCATATGGAGTTTACTTCGCCATAATCTATCACAAGGAAAACCAACATGCTAATGGCCGAAAATAATAATAAAGAGAAAAATAAGGAATTAATCACAATCATAAATAATGGTGGAAAATAAAAATGGAAAATATGAGCAAGTTAAGTATATAAACTACATTACAGAAAATAAAAGAAAATCAAGCAAAAACATGAATGTAAATGCATCCACCATATAATAAAATAAGGAAATAAATAAAAAAAAGATAGGAAAAATTGAAACACAACTTTGAACACAAAGAAAACATAAATTTGAACTAATATCAAAATAAAATAATGGAAAAATGAAGTTGGAGGATACTTACTTGACAAACGTAATATCCAAAGCCTTTGAGATCAGAAATAAGAAATAAGAGAGTAAGAGAGGAGAGAATTGCTAAAACTATGGGGAGAATACAATTTTCGGAGATTTTGAAATGAAGTGGTATATATAGGCAGTGTACGGAACATGCCCGTGTTCACCAACAGGGGCCGTGTTAAGGAAAACGGTCTGGATATATGGCCATGTTAAGCGAATAAAAGCATGCTCACTTACCACTTCTGAGAACACGCCCATGTTTCAGACACAGTCTTGGACACGGGAACGTGTTTTGGACACGGTCGGGCATAAATGCCCGTGTTTCCTACTGTAAACGTGTTCATCTTAATTTGATTTTCTTCAATTAGAACACGGACCGTGTTAACGAACATAAATAAATGCAAAAGTTGTGATTCCCAGCACTTTCTCACTCTTTCTCACCTGCATAACCAATAAGTCCTCAACTCATACACTCAACATAAATAAAACTTACCAAAAACAAACTGTAAAATCTAATCAAACTAAGTTCACAGCGAAAACTAAAGAATTAAAACGAAATTAAAAGAAACAAGCTTCTTTAAAGTCATAAGCTGGACTTTATTCTTTTCTTTGAATCAGAAATGGAGCACCAAATTCACCCGCTCCTCCACATCTAGTGACCCTCTAAGGTAATGCTTCAACCTCTGCGCATTAGCCTTGAAATTTCCCTTTTCTAGATGATGCACTTCAACCGCACCATAAGGGAAGACTTGTGTCACTGCAAATGGCCCCGACCAACGACTCTTCAGCTTTCCTGGAAATAAATGGAGACGATAGTTAAATAATAACACTCTATCTCCTACGTTAAATTCCTTCCAATTTTTCAATCGCTTGTCATGCCATTGTTTGGTCTTCGCCTTGTAGATTGTTGAATTTTCATAGGCTTGTTGATGCCACTCCTCTAGCTCATTTATCTGCCACTGCCTTTGTCTACCTGCGGTATCCAAATCAAAGTTACATGATTTAAGTGCCCATAATGCTTTATGTTCTAGCTCCACAGGTAAATGACAACCTTTTCCATACACAAGCCTAAAGGGAGTGAACCCTGTAGAAGTCCTATAGGCAGTTCTAAATGCCCATAAGGCATCATCTAGCTTTGTAGTCCAATCTTTCCTGCTGGCTCCTACAGTCTTCTCTAAAATACGCTTGAGTCCCCTATTAGTAACCTCTACTTGCCCACTCGTTTGTGGGTGATAAGGTGTGGAGAATTGCTGAGATACTCCATATCTTTTCAGCACTTTCTCAAGTTGAGAATTACAGAAATGGGTTCCCCTATCACTAATTAATGCTTGAGGTGTTCCAAACCTAAAGAATAATCTCTTAAGGAACCTCACAACTACCCTAGCATCATTAGTAGGCAAGGCTTGTGCCTCAGGCCATTTAGAAAAATATTCAACAGCCACCATTATATACTTACATCCATATGAAGAAGGAAAAGGACCCATAAAATCAATGCCCCAAACATCAAAAATTTCCAACACTTGTACACTATGTTGGGGCATTTCATCTCGGGCAGAAATATTACCTGATCGTTGGCATGCATCACAAACCTGGACATAAGCTCGTGCATCCTGGAAGATAGTCGGCCAATAAAAACCAGTATCCATAACCTTCCTGGCCGTATGATTTGCGGCTTGGTGTCCACCAACCGGTCCCTCATGACAATGCTTAAGAATTTGAATGATCTCCTCCCCATATACACACCTCCTGATAATTTGATCTGCACAAATTCTAAACAAGAAGAGGTCGTCCCAAATGTAATACTTCAAGTCAGCAAAGAATTTCTTCTTTTACGTCTGCTATACCCTTTGGGAGTACCCTTGCAGCCAAATAATTTGCATAATCAGAAAACCAAGGAATATCATTTGCCACCTGCATTGAGCATAAGTGCTCATCCGAAAAGAAGTCATCGATCTCTTGCTCATTAAGCTCCTCCAAGTGCGGGTTCTCTAATCGAGAAAGATGGTCTGCTACAAGATTTTCAGCTCCTCATTTTTCCTTAATTTCCAAGTCAAATTCCTGTAATAGAAGAACCCAGCGAATCAATCTTGGCTTAGAATCATGCTTTGAAAATAAATACCTTAAAGCAGAATGATCCGTGTAAACAATTGTCTTTGACAGCATAAAGTAGGAATGGAATTTGTCAAAAGCGAACACGACGGCTAGGAGCTCCTTTTCTGTGGTTGTATAGTGTTCTTGGGCGTCCGTAAGTGTCTTGCTAGCGTAGTAAATAGGTTGGAATTTCTTCTCCTTGCGCTGGCCTAAAACAGCTCCAACTGCAAAATCACTAGCATCGCACATAAGCTCAAAGGGCAGCTCCCAATCAGGAGAAACCATGATGGGAGCCGTGGTTAGTTTTTCCTTTAATAACTCAAAAGCTCTTAAACAATCATCATCAAATTCAAAAGGTATATCTTTTACTAGCAATTGAGTTAAAGGCCTAGCGATCTTAGAAAAGTCCTTAATGAACCTTCTTTAAAATCCTGCATGCCCTAAGAAACTTCTAACAGCCCTAACCGAAGTAGGGGGGGTAGTTTACTTATAACTTCCACTTTAGCTCTATCTACTTCCAACCCTGCATGTGACACTTTATGTCCTAAGACTATACCCTCTTGGACCATAAAATGACATTTTTCCCAATTCAACACTAGGTTAGCTTCAATACACCTAGCTAACATCCTTTCCAAATTTTTCAAACAATGGGAAAAAGAGTTACCGAATACAGAGAAGTCATCCATGAAGACCTCCATCGACTCCTCTATCATGTCATGGAAAATGGCCATCATACACCGCTGAAAGGTCGCAGGCGCATTACACAAGCCAAACGGCATCCTCCTATAGGCAAATGTGCCATAAGGACAAGTGAATGTCGTCTTCTCTTGGTCTTTTGGTGCTATGGGAATCTGAAAATAACCAGAAAAACCGTTAAGGAAACAGTAATACTTATGGCCTGAAAGCCTCTCAAGCATTTGATCGATAAAAGGAAGGGGAAAGTGATCCTTTCGGGTTGCGTCATTCAAGCGTCGGTAGTCTATGCAAACCCGAAAGCCCGTTACCGTTCGTGTAGGGATCAGCTCCTCCTTTTCATTTTTCACCACCGTCATGCCCTCTTTCTTAGGAACCACCTGCACAGGACTCACCCAAGCACTGTCAGAAATAGGGTAAATTAAACCTGCATCAAGAAGTTTAATTACCTCTTTTTTAACCACCTCTTTCATATGAGGGTTCAACTGCCTTTGTGGCTGCACCACCGGTTTGAACTCATCCTCCATCAAAATCTTATGAAGGCAGTAACTCAGGTTTATTCCTGGTATGTCAGCCGTCTTATACGCAAATGCCTTTGCATACCTTCTCAAAATGCACAGCACCATCTCCCTCTCCTCAGATGTGAGATGAGCGGAAATAATAACCGGTAAGTGCTTTGCTTCATCTAGGTAGGCATATATTAAGTGCGTTGGCAACTCTTTCAATTCAAGAACGGGCGACTCCTCCAAAGAAGGCTTCAGCTTCTTTACTCCTGACCTGTCAAGATCAACAAAACCATCAATCTTTTCATCATCAACATCAGCAACTAGTAAGTGCTCTAGCTGCTCCAACACTTGTTCATTGGATAAATTGTCCTCATTTTCTTACATTGCCACTTGCAAAGGATCATCAATCATTATTTCCTGCAATTGAGATTCCATAATATCATTGATAAAATCAATCGAACAGACAGTACCATCATGCTCATATGGGTATCTCAAGGATTTAGTCAAATCAAATGTAATGCTCTCATCATCTACCCTAAGTTCCAGCTTTCCGCTACTAACATCTATCAAAGCTTTAGATGTAGCTAAAAATGGTCTACCTAGGATCAATGGGACATCACTCTCACCATTCATATCCATGACAACAAAATCCATAGGAAATATAAATTTGTTAACTTTAACTAGCACATCTTCTATAATCCCTTTCGGGTACTTAACAGTTCTATTTGCTAGTTGTATACTCATCCTGGTAGGAGTTAGCTTAGAAGTGCTTAGTCCTAACTCCTCAAACAATGAACTAGGCATCAAATTGATTCTAGCTCCCAAATTAGCTAATGCTAGCAATTTCAATTTATCTCCAATCAAACAAGGTATAGTAAAACTCCCTGGGTCGTGTCGTTTGACTGGAATCTTGCTCTGAAACACTGCTGAGCATTCTGCATTCAAGGTCACCAATCCCAAATCCTCTAACTTCCTCTTGTTGCTTAGGATTTCTTTTAAAAACTTCGCATACTTTGGCATCTGCGAAATAGCTTCAACAAACGGCAAGTTAATCCGCAATTGTTTGAAAAGATCTAAAAGTTTACCAAATTGCTGATCAACTTTATCCTGCTTGAGTTTTGCAAGATATGGAATGGGAGGTTGGTATGGCCTCAATGGAATCTTCTTCGAATCCTCCTTCTCTTCAACTGCTCCCTTTTCTTTCTCTTCAGGCATGTCTTTCTTTTCCGACTCATCCACCTGCACATTAGAATCATTATTAGCGATAGGCTTAAATGAGCTAGTAAGTTCCTTACCTGATCTCAAAGTAATTTCTTTGGCATGCTCCCTTGGATTAGACTCTGTGTTACTTAGAAGCGTGCCTAGCTGCCTCTCAGCCATCATCCTAGACAACTGCCCAATTTGAGTTTCTAAGTTCTGAATTGAAGCTTGTTGATTCTGAACGGCAGTGTCCGTTTGCTGAAATATGTTCTCTGAAGTTGCAATGAAATTCATCATCAACTCTTCCAAGTTAGGTTTCTTCTCTTGACTACCTCCTGGTTGATGGGGAATAGATTGCATAGGTTGCTGCTGATGCAACCTCTAGTATCCTAGTGGACCTTGGTTATTGGAGTTCCTCCATCCAAAATTAGGATGATTCCTCCACCCTAGGTTGTATGTATTGCTATAGGGATCATTCTACTGCCTACCTACATAATCAACATGCTCAACGTTAGAAACATTAGTAGGCATAGAAGATGCAAACATACCTCCCGCATTAGATGTGTTGGAACAACTTGCTTGTTTGCTGGCTAGTGAGCCCAGCAGGTCTGTTGACCATTTTGTTGATATTGACAGGTCAGGGGTGTAGAAATTGAGACCTTTACTTGAGGAGCCACCAGCCCTAGAGTTGAAGGAGTTGCCTAAGCACTAGACATGCCTATCTGCATGAGGTGGAGAAGCTGTCGGTGATCATTGCAGCTGATTTGACTCCCAAGGAAAGGGAGATGACTTTGGCCTCTCTCAGGAAGTATCCTGAGGCTTTTGCATACAAGATTGCAAACATTCATGGAATCAACTCCAACTATTGTTCGTATAAGATCCTGATGGAGGATAGTTACAAGCTAGTGCTACAGCCACATCGACGGTTGAACCTGAACATGATGGAAGTAGTCAAGAAGGAGGTAATTAAACTTCTGGATGCAGGTTTGATTTACTCAATTTCTAACAGCTCTTGGGTTAGTCCTGTGCAAGTTGTGCCTAAGAAGGAAGGTATAACGGTGGTCAAGAATGAGAAGGATGAGCCGATACTGACTAGGACAGTAACTGGTTTCGATTACAGGAGGCTCAATAATGCAACTCGAAAGGACCATTTTCGCCTCCCTTTTATTGACCAGATGTCAGACCGTTTATCAGGGCATATGTTTTATTGCTTTCTTGACGATTTTTAAGGTTATTTTGATATTCCCATTGAACCTGAGGACCAAGAGAAAACCACATTCACTTGCCCTAATGGAGGTAGATAGAGCTAAGGTAGAGACCATTGCTAAGTTGCCATCCCCTAGCTCGGTTAAGGCTGTTAGGAGTTTCCTTGGTCATGTAGGTTTTTATAAAAGGTTCATTAATGACTTTTGTAAGCTTGCTAGACCTTTGGCTCAATTGCTTGTAAAAGATGTTCCATTTATATTTTCTAATGATAGTTTTTCAGATGAGTACTTGTGCTCTATTCAGGTATCTTCGGATGTCCCTTTGTTTTATAATTTTGCAAATTACTTGGTTATAAAGGCCTTACTAAAGGGTATGACATTTCAGCAAAAGAAGAAATTCTTTGCTGATTTGACGTACTACATTTAGGAAGACCCTTTTATGTTTTGAGTTTGTATATAGGGAGGAGACCTTCCAAATTTTGAGGCATTGCAATGACGGACCAATGGGAGGTGATCAAGCACCTAACCACACTGCTAGGAAGTTATAGAGGCTGGATTCTATTAGCTGACCATTTTTCAAGATGCTAGAGCATTCGTGCAGGTTTGTGATGCATGCTAGAGGTCAGGTAACATCTCTGCTCGTGATGAGATGCCCCAAACAAGCATTTAAACGGTTGAGATTTTTTATGTTTGGGGCATTGACTTCATGCGGCGCTTTCCTTCTTCTTTTGGAAATAAGTATATCCTTGTTGTTGTTGAGTATTTCTCTAAGTGACCGGAAGTGAAAGCTTTCCAGGCTGATGAGGCTAGAGTCATTACTAAGTTCCTTAAGCAATTGTTTGCTAGGTTTGGCATACCTAGGGCACTGATTAGTGATAGAGGGACTCATTTATGTAATGCTCAACTGGAGAGAGTACTTCAGCGATATGGAGTGACCCATAGGTTTTCTACTCCCTATCACCCGCAGACTAATGGGCAAGTAGAGGTTACCAATAGGGGTTTGAAATGCATTTTACATAAAATTGTAGGGGTGAGTAGGAAGGATTGGACAAATAAGTTAGATGATGCAGTTTGGGCATTCAGGACAACCTATCATACTTCTAAAGGTTTTACACCTTATACATGTGTTAGTGCAAAAAACGAAGTAAAAACACATTTCTAAGCTTCAATACCGGACCAACACAGTTTTAGACAAGGCCCGTGCTGCTCTACACGGCCCGCGCCGAACTTTATAGGGCGTGTTGGATGTGAAAAATGACGTTACACGGTTCTCGAGAGTCACACGACCTACAACACGAGCCATGTCCTATTGCCCAAAGTGTGTTGGGTATAAAATTTGGAGAAGTTACACGGTTCGTGAGAGTCACACGGTTTATAACACGGCCCGCGTACATCAAGGCAGTTGAGAACATGGTCTAGTTAGACACAGCCTATGCTGTGCACACGGGCAAAAACATGGGCGTGTCAAATGCAGCGCCTATAAAAAGGGGAGAAGAACACAGGCGTTTGGCGTATCACGACCGTTTTAGAGCAAAAATCCTTCTAACTCTTCTATTCTCTCGGGTATTCTCTACAAATTTTTAATTTTTGTGCAATTTCCTCGCGTTTTGCCATCAACCAAGTTTCCTTCTTTATTTCCTAATTACTTTTCATTATTAATTGTTAGTTTTTATTTTTATTTTTTTATTTTTATTTTTTTAGTTTTATTTTCTTTTCTTTCTTTCTTTTCTCTACTTGTTTAATTGATATTATTCTGCTTAATGTTCTTTTAATTTTGTTTTTCTCTTTTCTGCTTACTTATTTAATATTGTTTTTATTTTATTTTATTATTTTGTCTTTTTTATTTTATTTTATTATTTTGTCTTTTTTATTTTATTTTATTTTATTATTTTGTCTTTTTTATTTTATTTTATTTTATTATTTTATCTTCTTTATTTTATTTTATTTTATTTTATTTTTAGTTTATTTTAAAATTTTAAGTTTTAATTCCTGTGTTGGTTGAGGTATAGTTTAGTTATTTAATTCTTATTATACAATTTTGCTTGTTCGGTTGTTATGCTGTCAAAATCTTGGCTAACTTTCTGTGCTGCTTGAATTATTTATCTACTATGTATGCATTGTTTTCTGTGCTTCTGTCAATGACTAATAGCTTTTCAAGTACAATGTCAAAACACACCAGACAACAACCTCCACGACAGACACACTATAAGAGATGTCGCACAGATGCAGACGCCTCTTCTTCACAGCAGCAGGGTCCAAAGACCACCAAGACTAGCATACCACCACGGCCGGCCGGACCTCGGAGACCCCTAGCACTACCAACACCGATCGCTACATTTCACCCCCAAACCACGAGCAGCGCTTCCAAGCCCTTGGATGGAAGCAAGTTGGGATTGGACGGTGTATTAACTTCACCGCACTAGAGAGGGTCGGACTAGCCCCGGAGGTTAGAGAGCTCTTTTAGACCCTACCATATGCTCGATTCTTTGACATCATTAAGCCCATCTACCGGGAGCTCACTATAGGGTTCTGCAACACCTTCTTTCTATAGCAGCAAATCACTGATTGGCATCAGCCGGACGCCATTTCTTTCAAGTTAGGGGGTAGACAGTTCTCGATGACAGTACCTCAATTTAGGATGCACCTAGGGCTATGGACTCAGCAGGAGATCACTAGAGAGGCCTACCAGGGGTGCTTATATACTCACCCCATCCCTTATGAGAGGATGTAGGACGAGAATGTGACTAGACCAAAGCATTACTACCCGAGTTGTCAAAATTTAACTTAGAAGGTTGATTATGTTATATGCATGTGTTTCTTAAGTGATGATTTAAATAATGATTTTGAGAACCAATTGCAATTAACACCACACTTTAAAGGTGAGATTTTGAGCCATTTTGAGCATTCATTATACATATGCTCTTTATATTTCTTTTTTGACTGTGCATTGTACTTGGCTTTGCTTCTAGAACTTCGTCTATAATGCTTGTTGAGGTTACATGAATTTGTGAATACATGAGATGATTTGGGCAACTTAGGATTCACCACACTAGGCCAAAAGCCTACCCTTTGTGTTTCCATTAATTAGCCATGGTTGAGCCTTTACCGTTTTCTTCATTTTACACCATTTCACACTTTACATCTTAGCCTTTTCATTTTATCTTTCTTTTATTTTTATGCTGGAATTTTTGTGATTTGCTCTCTTGTTTGGGATTAAAATGCCATATGCTATGTTGGTGATTCACTAAATCCTTTTGATATTTTAGATGCTCCCTTCAATCCAAATATATTTTTGCTCTGTATTTAGTTGTATGCAGCAGTTCTCTTATAATCTGCTAATTTTGTTAAAAAAAAACAAAAAATTCCTTATTTTTTTATCTCTTTATTGGATTCATAGTATTTTCAAGCGTTATTCTACAAATTTAGGATTTTAGTGAATATTTTTATGTATTTAATTCTTTGAGCATAGATTGTTGTTTGTTGCAAAAACTTTCAGCATCTTCACACTTCTTTTCCAAATCTCCATACCTTTAACTTAGCCATATTACAACCCTGGTAAAGACCCTTTGATTTTGGTATTCATTTGTTCGCAGTAGCAAAGATAGGATTCATCAGCAAGCTTATGGTAAGCAGGTTTTATGCATTTGCTTTGAGTGATTTGTTTCTCACCTTATACACACCTTGAGTGACTTGAGTGATCCCTGTGAGGCATTGGTTTAGAATTGTTCGTTATTGAGTTATTGTTAAATTATTTATACATTGATATTATCTACATTCTCTGTTAATAATTTGCAACTTGACTTATGATTGAGTTTCTTTTGTAATGTGTTGAATACTATTTATTAGGACATAGGGGACATAAACTTTGAGGATTTGCTGATTGCGATTTTGTGAGCTGAATTGTTAATTGCTTGAGGACAAGCAAAAGCTTAACTATAGGGTGATTTAATATGCATAGTTTTACACATATTTGCTGACATATTATTGCAAATTTTCTTAGCATATATTGTGTTTTTATTCCAAGATCACCCGTGTTTTGTGTCCTTTCGTGTTTCATGAGATTTTATAGGTCTATCATTAGTACTTTAGCAATTTTAAATCAATTTCGGGCGAAAAGGGATGGAATAAGAAGCTTTTTGACCTTGGGTTGACTTTTGAAAAGTCAATATGGCCCGTGTTGGAGCCCGTGTAGAAATTCCAGGTTGTGAAGCTTAAGCACTTTCAAGCAGCATGCTTAGCCCGTGTTGGAGCCTCGATTAGCAAATTCTTTTTCTTTGCATTCGTCCTAGTATAGGATCAGTGCCTATGATTGTCACTTTCATGAGCTTTCTCTTAACAGTTATGTTTATGCTCACTAAATAAAACCAAACCATCGTACTAAATAAAGAGGAGTTGACTGCTCAACAACTCCGATTGTCCTAAATTCTGCAAAGTTCTTGGAGGAAACCATAACTTGATTTTCTAAAAGGTAGAAAACTGAGATAATATGCTCACTAGCCTCAACTATTCTGTTGCATGGGGTTCTTATAGTGCGCAAGCCCTCATTCCATAAGAAGAAGAAACTATATGCTAAATATGAATAAATAAATATAGAAAGATAAATAAACTATGATCAAATCAAGAACTAGAAAAGAGGTGATTGGTCAATAACTCTCGTAGTCCTAAATTTTTTATGAGTTTGCTTAATAATATCAAGAAATAATTCACGTGGGTATACCTAATAACTCTTCAGCCCAAATTACATCACTATATGCATCCCAAACATCGTAACACGTGCATTCCCATTTGGATTGATCAAAAGCAACATGATTTCTACTTTACGCATATGGATTTACATCTCCTCCTGCAAGATAATCAAGTCACTCTCCAATGCTACTGGTCAAACTTAACAATCGCATTCCTAGGATTCCGTATGCCAATCCTTGATATAAGACCTCCATGAATAAACTTAAGAACCCCTTTTAAATTGCAGGCCCCCAACACATTAACATGAAAGGTTCTTGAAAAAATCCATAACTTGATTTTCCACAAGGTAGAAAATTGAAATAATATGCTCAGTAGCCTCAAGTATTCGGTTGCATGTGATTTTTATACCGTGAAAGCCCTCATTCCATAAGAAGAAGAAACTAGAAGCTAAATATGAAAAAAATAAATAAAAAAAGATGAATAAACTAAAGTCAAATCAGGAACGAGAGAGGAGTTGACTGGTCAATAACTCTCGTAGTCCTAAATTTTATGAGCTAGCTTAACAAAAATAAAGGAAAATTCGCGTGGGCATACCTAATAACACTCCAATCCAAATGACTTCATTATTTTCATCCCAAATATCATAGCACTTGCATTTTTGCTTATATTATGCTTGGATTAATTGCAAATAACATGATTACTCTCTTATGTGTATGGATTTATGTCTCAAAAGAGACAGAAAAAGAAACAAACAAAATGAGAACATAGCTAGGATTTCATATCTGATAAGAAAAGAAATCACTAGTTCTTTATTCTCTTCCATATGGCATATGTAAGGATTGAATCAAAATTATTTAAAGACAATGGTAGATAAAGCACACAAAAGAAAGAAAGGACGTGGGCGATAAGGAAGGACAGATCACAATGGTGCAAATCCAGAATCGGGATATTTGGGCATCCCTTAATTCTCGCTACTCCCTCTCTTCCAAAAGATTCATCTATGATCATTGTAAGAATGATATCAATACTCTATCAGCTAATTTTCTTTCTTTGAATTGGTCCAAGCATTGGATTGGTACTTGTGATTGCCGCTTCAATGAGCATTTTCACTCAAAACACTCGTTTTTATGCTCCCCTAATAAAACCAAACCCTCATACTAGACAAAGATTAGAAAGAGAGGCACAAAAGAGATGAACAAAATGAGAACATAGGTAGGATTTCGGATCCGATAAGGAAAAAAAAACCACAAGTTCTTTATTCTCTTTTATACGACTAAGCATAAGGATCAAATCGAATTGATTTAAACATAATGATAGACAAAGAACACAAAAGAAATGAAAGACGTAAGTGATAAGTCAAAGTTCGCTAGCGCGAGTCTTCATAAGTCCAAAAAGCTCTTGAAAGAACCCACAACTTGATTTCCTGAAATGTAGAAAACTAAAATAATATGCTCATGATATGCATAGTTTTACACATATTTGCTGACATGTTACCGCGCATTTTCTTAGCATTTATTGTATTTTCATTCTAAGATCACCTGTGTTTTATGTCCTTTCGTGTTTTAGGAGATTTTATAGGTCCATCATCAGTGCTTTAGCAATTTTACATCAATTTCGGGCGAAAATGGACGAAATCAGAATCTTTTGACCTTGGGTTGACTTTTGGGAAGTCAACATGTCCCGTGTTAGAGGCCATGCAGAAATTTCAAGCTGTGTAGCTTAAGCACTTTAAACTAGCATGTTTATCGAGTGTACCATGCCCTAGAGCACGACCTATATTGGTTAACACGGGCAAGAACACGGCCATGCTCAATTCAGTTCATTCTATCAATTGGAGTCCAACACGGCCCGTGTTAAGGGACATGGACTAGAACATGCTCGTATTTGTGTAGTGAATGAAAGGAACGAGCCAAAAAGAGAAAAGAGAGTTCCAGATTGGTGATTATGACTTTTGATCTTCTATTGTAATTTTGCTAGACGTGTTGTCAGGCATTTCAGATGGCTTCCAAGAAATTGATTCCACCTTGGAACGTCAGATTCGTGATCTGGGTTTTGGATTGAAGGTTGAGGAGAAGTTTTGGAGCAAATCAAGAAGCAATTCTGGAGATCAACCGCAGTGTACATCAAGACTTTGAGCTGTTCATCCAATTCTAGGAAAAGGGTGTATATGTTATGATTTCTTTATTCTTTCATTATAATTGAATTCATATTTGCTTTAGACATGAACATGTGTAGCTAGATTGGTTGAACTAATTGGGGTTCCTTACTATGTTAGCTTTGTACTGAATTGTTGAGATTGGTTGAGCTTCCTTTCTTGTATTCTTTTTGCAATTAATAACTAAATCCAGTTCTCTTTACATTGCATATATCGATTATTGTTCATAGAATTGTTTTAGCAATTGAGAAATTCTAATTGAGTTTGGCAATTTAATCGCAAGATCAGGTTAATTTTCACTTAGAGATAAAATTAATTAATTTACCGAATTAAGAATTAACAAAGCTTAATAGACGCGGATTAAAGCTTAAGGCTAACTTAATAATCAATAGATAGGAAGAGATTCCAACTTTAGGTTCTTAGGTTTAGGAATTTCATTGTCTCGAGAGGGAAAACGAACTCAGTTAAGAAGTCATCCACGGGTAGCATAATCAGACTCAACAATCTGTTACCTTTTGTTTGATTGACAACTAGTCTAAGTCCCCTTTAGGTTTCCTTTCTTGTCTTAATTGGTCTATTAACTCATTCATTTTCGCATTCCATTTAGAACTTAGCTTTTAGTCATTAGTAAATCTATAAACCATCCGTCATTAATTTTAGGCTAGATAACAAAGAATGAAATATTTTAATACTTGCGTTGTGCTAGGCTACATCGATAGATTCACTGCCTTAGTTGTAGTTGCATATGTAGCGCATCACGTATTTGGCGCTGTTGTTGGGGAATCTTTATTTGAAAACTGGAGTGAAATTTGCTATTTGTTACTTTAGCCATTTTTCTTTTCTGTTTTTGACATTTACTTTTGATTCATTTATCCATTCATTTATTTGCTTGGTTTGTTGCTGCCTTGTTCATTTCAAGTAGTTTATGACCAGGAGTTCTAATCCTGCACAAGTAGACCCTCTGCCCGAACTAGAGCAATACCTCAGGTAGCTGAGGAAGTGATTAGACGTAGAGGACGAGAAGTAGATTGAGATTCTTGTCCATACACCAGTAGACATGGGAGACAACAACAACAATGTCGCTGAAGCGAATAGGATGATGTACGAGTTTGCTAGACCTTCCTTGGAGGGGACGCACTAGTATATTAAGGCCACCTGTTGCAGCAAACAATATCGAAATTAAGCCAAATGTCATTCAGATGGTGTAACAGAGTGTATAGTTTGAGGGCTTGCCTAGTGAAGATCCTAATGCCCATATTGCAAATTTCTTGGAGATTTGTGATACTTTTAAAATAAATAGGACTAGCGATGATGTCATTCGGCTTAGGCTGTTCCCATTTTCCTTGAGGGATAGAGCAAAGAGATGGCTACAGTCCCTACCAGCCAACACCATCACCACCTAGAGTTTTTTTGGCTGAGAAATTTTTTTATAAGTACTTTCCTCCTGGTAAGACTGCAAAGATGTCGTAATGATATTTCTTCTTTTGTGCAATGCGATGATGAGAGCATGTATGATGTGTGGGAGAGGTATGAGGACTTGCTAAGATGTTGCCCACACCATAGTTCGCCATTATAGATGCAGGTGCAGACTTTTTATAGTGGCTTGAACTCATCCACGAGGCAGATGGTAGATGCAGCTGCAGGTGGGGCCATCAACAGTAAGACGCTAGAGTAGGCCCAAAATTTAATTGAGGAGATGGCCATGAACATAAATCAGTGACAGTTTTCTAGGAGTAGGGCAAGATGGCAAGGAGTGGTGAACCAGGTAGATTCTATATTAGCCTTGGCAGCTCAGGTGGAGCTTTTAGCTAAGAAGATTGACTAGCTCCAGATTCCAAGCAAGATAGCTTGGTCATGAGTCTTGTGGTGGCCCGCAAGATAAAGGTAAATCAGAAAGTGAGGTATGTTTGCTTCATCTTTTTTTTTTCTGCTGACCATGAACAAGTTGATTATATGGGAAATGCGCCCAGGCAGCAGAATAACCCGTATAGCAACACATACAACCCAGGGTGGAGAAACCATCCCATTTTCGGGTGGTGAAATAATAATACCTAAGGTCCACCAGGATTTCAGCGGTTGCACCAGCAGCAACCCCAACAGTAGACTGTTCTCTCTCAACTACTTTAGAACTAGGAGAAGAAGCCCAATTTAGAGGAGTTAATGATGAAGTTTGTGTCCATTTCAGATAACAGGTTTCAGCAAAGAGACGTAGCTCTTAGAAATCAACAGGCCTCCATACAGAACTTGGAGACTTAAATAGGCCAGATTTCTAGGATATTGGCTGAGAGACAGCCAGGGACTCTGCCTAGCACTACAGAGTCCAACTCGAGAGAGCATGTGAATGCAATCACGTTGCTATCAGGTAAGTATATTCTTGGTTCTTCCTCTCTTTCTAATAATGATGTTGATGTGCAGGTAGATTCAAGCAGGGAAGTTGAAGCTACCATGGCGAAGGAACTAGAAAAGGAAGAGGTAAAGGAGATTCGAGTGAGGGAATACCAGCCCAAAATTCTATACCCTGCCAGGTTGAAGCAGGCGCAAGTCGAGTAGTAGTTTGGTAAATTTCTGGATATATTTAAACAACTACATATAAATTTACCTTTTGTTGAGGCTATTTCACAAATGCCTAGGTATGCAAAGTTCTTAAAGGAGATTCTTAGCAATAAAAGGAAGTTTGAGGACTTGGCTTGCGTGATACTAAATGAGGAATGTTCGGCAATTTTCCAGAACAAGTTACCGGAAAAGCGACATGATTCAGGGAATTTTGCTATTCCTTATTTTATAGGTAACTTATCTTTTGATGATGCTTTAGCTGATTTAGGGACTAGTAATAATGTAATGTCATACAGCCTATGGGAGAGGCTAAACCCACTAGGATGAGTATACAATTACCTGATAGGTCTGTTAAGTATCCTAGGGGTATTGTAGAGAATGTGCTTGTAAAAGTAAATAAATTTTTATTTCTTGTTGACTTCGACATGGACGGTGAGGGTAGTGTACCCTTGATTCTAGGTAGATATTTTCTTGGAACATCTAGGGCAATGATAGATTTTTGTTATGGAAAGTTAAAACTTAGGGTAGGAGATGAGACTGTCACCTTTGACTTGAATAATTCTATAAGGCAGTCTTTAGATCATGATAATCTTGTGTATGCTATTAATGTATTTGACAATGCTATTAAGACACAGTTGCAGGAAGTATTAGTTGAAGACCCTCTGCAAGTTGCTTTGCCAAGGGGAAATGAGCATGAGCTGTCAAATGAAGAAGTTTTAGAGCAGCTTGAGTTTCTGTTAGCTAACGAGCCAAGCAATAATACTGATGAGTTTGTTGTGATTGACAGCATAGGTGTACAGAAGTTGAGTCCATCACTTGAGGAACCACCAGTTCTCGATTTGAAAGAGCTTCCACAACATCTCAACTATGCATATATGGATGAGGATAACAGGTTGCCTATCACTTTAGCAGCAGACTTGACATCCGAGGTGAGGGAAATGATATTGCCCTCTCTAAGAAAGTACTAAAAGGCGGTTGCATGGAGGATTGCTGACATACGTCAAACCTGCATATGCAAAGAATGGTCACCGAGTCCAGCTAAATGACTCGAAATAAAAAGAAGCGCTTTTAGGAGGCACCCTAACTTCTATTTTGTGTTTTTGATACTTGAATCTTTAGTTTTAGAACATTTTCCTAGTTTTGGTTTTTATATTTTATTTAGTTTTTAATTTTTAATTTTTGTTATTTCTATATCTTTCAATTTCAGCTCTTGCCGAGTATGCATAAAATTTTCACTCCACCAGCCTCGGCGAGTGATCATGGCAGTCTTCCTTAGATCTTCTTTTATTTTCTGCATTTATTTACTTTATTTTTCATACATGTTATGTACTTGGATTTTTTTTATTTTTGCTTCTCTTATTTGCACATCCCATGCGAAGTACCCACTTCGTTTTACACTGAGGATAGTGTGTTCTTCAAGTGTGGGGTGGGTGTGGGTAAACCGTATATTCTTTTCTCTTTCCTATGATTTTTATATGTGTCTGAAATTGCTACTGCTAATGATATATATTGTTAGGATGTTAGGATACTATGTCTTTTTATAAACTTAAGTATGCTATTTTTGAGCTAATTGACAATTTGGTTTATAGAATTTCAATTACTTTTCTATGTTGTTTATTATCCTTGGAAAACAATTAATGGTGTTTAACACATTAACTCTGCCGGGTTAAATCGGTGTTACTTAATTATTTCTTGAGTTGTCGAATTTTAACTTAGAATGTTGATTATGTCATATGCATGTGTTTCTTAAGTGATGACTCAATTTATGATGTTGAGAACCAATTGCAACTAATGCCACACTTCAAATGTGAGATTTTGAGCCAGTTGAGCATTCACTATACATATGCTCTTTATACTTCTTGTTTGAGTGTGCATTGTACTTGGTTAGCTTCTAGAACTTGCTTTGTAATGCTTGTCGAGGTTACATGAATTTGTGAATACCATGAGATGATTTAGCCAACTTAGAATTCACCACACTTGACCAAAAGCCTACCCTTTGCGTTTCCATTAGTTAGTCATGGTTGAGCTTTTACCATTTTCTTCATTTTACACCATTTCACACTTTACATCTTAGCCTTTCATTTTATCTTTCTTTTATCTTTATGCTGGAATTTTCATGATTTGCTCTCTCTTATTTGGGACTAAAATGCCATTTGCTATGTTGGTAAATTCACTAAGTTCTTTTAAATGCTCCCTTTAATCCAACTATATTTTTTCTTTACTTTATTCAGTTGTATGCAGCAGTTCCCTTATAAGCTGCTAGTTCAAAAAAGAAAACAACAAAATTCTTTATTTCTTTATCTCTATATTGGATTTAGAGCATTTTCGAGCATTATTCTACAAATTAAGGATTTTAGTGAATATGGTTTTGAATTTTTGGGCATTTAATCCTTTGAGCATACATGTTTGTTTATTGCAAGAATTTCCAGCATTTTCACACCTCTTTCCCAAATCTCCATACCTTTACCTTAGCCCTGTTACAACCCTGGTAAAGACCCTTTGATTTTGGTATTCATTTGTTTGCAATAGTGGAGATAGGATTTATGAGTGAGCTTATGGTAAGCGGGTTTTTTGCATTTGCTTTGAGGAATTTGTTTCTCACCTTATACACACTTTGAGTGACTTGAGTGATTCTTGTGAGGAATTGGTTTTTGATGTCTGTTATTGAGTTGTTGTTTTTTATACATGCATTGATATTATCTTCATTCTCTGCTAACGATTTGCAGCTTTACTTATGATTGAGTTTCTTTTAAGATGTGTTTAATGCTATCTGTTAATTGCTTGAGGATAAGCAAAAGCTTAAGTATGGGGTGATTTATTATGCAAAGTTTTGCACATATTTGTTGACATATTACTGCGCATTTTCTTAGCATTTATTGTATTTTAATTCCAAGATCACCCGTGTTTTAGGAGATTTTATAGGTCCATCATCAGTGCTTTAGCAATTTTAGATCCATTTCAAAAACGGACGACATCAGAAGCTTTTGACCTTGGGTTGACTTCCGCGGGCCGTGTTGTAGCCCGTGCAAAAATTCTAGGCCATGTAGCTTAAGCACTTTGAAGCAACAGGTTTTCTAAGGGTACCACACCCTAGAGCATGGCCTGTGTTAGTTAACAAGGGTAAGAACATGGCCATGCTCGATTCAGTTCATTCTGTCAATTGGAGTCCAACACGGCCCGTGTTGAGGGACACGAATTAGAACACGCCCGTATTTGCGTAATGAATAAAAGGAACGAACCAAAATGAGAAACGAGAGTTCCGGATCAGCGATTTTGACTTTTGATCTTCCATTGTAATTTTGCTAGACGTGTTGTCAGGCATTTTAGAGGGCTTCCAAGAAACTCATTCCACCTTAGAACGTCAGATTCGTGATCTGGGTTTTGGATTGAAGGTTGAGGAGGAGTTTTGGAACAAATCAAGAAGCAATTCTAGAGATCAACCGTAGTGTAGATCAAGGCTTTGAGCTATTCATCCAATTCTAGGAAAAGGGTGTATATGTTTCGATTTCTTTGTTCTTTTATTGTAATTGAATCCATATTTGCTTTAGACATGAACATGTGTAACTAGATTGGTTGAACCCATTGGAGTTCCTTGCTATGTTGGCTTTGTACTGAATTATTGAGATTAGTTGAGCTTCCTTTCTTGTAATTTTTTTGCAATTAATAATTAAATCCAGTTCTCTTTACATCGAATGTGTTGATTACTATTCATAGAATTCTTTTAGCAATTGAGAAATTCTAATTGGGTTTGAAAATTTAATGGCAAGATCAGGTTAATTTCCACTTGAAGATAAAGTTAATTAATTTATTGGATTAAGTATTAACAAAGCTTCATAGAGGCGGATTAAAGCTTAAGGCTAACTTAATAATCAATCGTTAGGAAGAGATTCCAACTTTAGGTTCTTATGTTTAGGAATTCAGTTGTCTCGAGAGGGAAACCGAATTCAGTTAAGAATTCGTCCACGTGTAGCCTCATCGGACTCAACAATCTATTATCTTTTGTTTGATTGCCAACTAGTCTAGGTTCCCTTTAGGCTTGCTTTCTTTTCTTAATTGGTCTATTAACTCATTTATTTTTGCATTTCATTTAGAACTTAGCTTTTAGTCATTAGTAAATCTATAAACCATCCGTCATTAATTTTAGGCTAGACAAAAAAGAATGAAGTAGTAACTCTAGGATTTCACTTTCCCGAGGGGTACGATATTTTAATACTTGCAGTTGTGCTAGGCTACATCGATAGGTTCACTGCCTTAGTTGTAGTTGCATACGAAGCTCATCAGCTCATAAGCCTTAATGATTCTGTTGCATGCAATTTTTATAGTTGAAAGCCCTTATTCCATTAGAAGAAGAAACTTGAAGCTAAATATGAATAAATAAATATAGAAAGATGAATAAAAGTCAAATCAAGAACCAGATAGTGGTTGAATGGTCAACAACTCTCGTGTCCCAAATTCTGTGAGCCAGCTTAACGAAAATAATTGAAAATTTGCATCGGCCAACCTGACAACACTCTAACCTAAATTAATTCATTATATGCATCCCGAACATTAAACTAAGCCTCAATGTCACTGGTCAAGCTTGTCAATTGCGCTCCGCTGATCTCTTACGCCAATCCTTATGTCATTAAGGAGTCCTCGTGCCTAAAGAAACATGGAATGACGGATATCGTAATGGTGCATATCCTGAATCAAAATATTTAGATGTGCCTCGATTCATGCTATTCCCTCTCTACTCTAAATGATTTGGCCATGATCATTCGAAGAATGATATCAATACTCGATCAACTAATTTTCTTTCTTTGCATTTGTCCAAGCATTGGATTAGTGCCTATGATTGTCGCTACCATGTGCTTTATCTCAACGCTCCTATTTATGCTCGCCAAATAAAACTAAACCATCATACAGGTCATAGATTAGAAAGTGGTGAACAAAAGAGACGAATAAATGATAATATATTTTGGATTTTGGATCCGACAAGGAAAAAATTGCAAGTTCTTTATTCTCTTCCATGTCTAAGCGTAAGGATCAAATCGAATTG
This sequence comes from Ricinus communis, assembly GCF_019578655.1. Classification (NCBI taxonomy): domain Eukaryota; kingdom Viridiplantae; phylum Streptophyta; class Magnoliopsida; order Malpighiales; family Euphorbiaceae; genus Ricinus; species Ricinus communis. The sequence goes on from NC_063258.1 coordinate 12,243,164, forward strand.
ATTTTAAATACAAGGGTAGACAAAGCACACTAAAGAAAGGAAGGGCATGAGCGATAAATCTAGGTTCGCTAGTGCGGATCTTCATATGTCCACAAAGTTCTTGAAAGAACTTGTAACTTGATTTCTCACAAGGTAGAAAACTAAAATAATATGCTCACTAGCCTCAAGTATTTGGTTGCATGCCTAGAGGAATATGGAATGATGGATATCCCAATGGTACAAATCCTGAATTGGAATATTTAGGCATATGCCTCAATTCTCGGTATTCCCTCTTTCCTCCAAAAGACTCGTCCGCTCATTCTGAGAATGATACTAGTCTTCGATCAACTAATTTCTCTCTTTGCATTTGCCCAAGCATTGGATTGGTGCCTATGATTGCCGCTTTCATGCGCTCTCAATCAATGCTCGTATTTATGCTCGCCAAATTAAATCAAATCTTCAAATTAGATAGATATTAGATAAAGTGGAACAAAAGAAACGAATAAAATGAGACCGTAGTTGGGATTTCATATCTGATAAGGAAAGAAATCACAACTTCTTTATTCGCTTCCATACGGCTAAGCGAAAGGATCAAATCGAATTGAGTTAAACACAAGGGTCGACAAAGAACACAAAAGAAAGGAATGACGTGAGTAATAAGTCTATGTTCGTTAGAATGAGATAGTAGTTGATTTGCAAGCTTTAGAACATAAAAGGATTGACTTAAAAGAACCCATATCTTGATTTTACAAGGTAGAAAACTCAAATAATATGCTCACTACCCTCAAGTATTCGATTGCATGCGATTTTTATAGTACGATATAGTAGTTGATTGGTCAATAACTCTTATAGTCCCAATTTTTATGAGCTAGCTTAACAAAAAATCGGAAAAATTTGCATGGGCCTACCTAATAATACTCTGACATAAATCACTTCATTACATGCGCCCAACACATCATAATGCTCGCATTGCTGCTTGTATTACACTTTAATAAAAAGCACCATGATTTATCCATTACATGTATGGATTTGCGCCTCGTCTTGCTTGATCATCAAGCTAAGCTCTAATGACACTGGTCAAGCTTGTCAATTGAGTTCCCATGATTACTTGCACCAATTCTTGTGTTATCAGAAGTCATCGTGCCTAAAAGAACTGATGCAAACCCAAAGCCCAAGGAGCCAAGTAGCCAATCAAGTCAAAGAGATCAAGTTCTAAGCCTAAAGATCATTAATCATCAAGTTCAAGCCAAGTAGACAAAATTAATTAGGAAACAAGGTCAGCCGCTCCTCATGGTTATTTAGGAGTATTAGTGCTTGGTTTCGTCATTAGTTCCTATATCAAAGGATGACAACTTTGTTTCTTGTTTTGTCATTTAGGATTCATTCTAATAATGCCTAATATACTACTTAGGCGTGTTTTAGGAGAAACTCAAGGGGGAGGCGTCATTTTAATTGATTAGGAATATCTCCTTGATTTCCTAAATCAATTATGTTGCTTATTTTATTATATAGGAAGATTTTAATATAGGCTTTATTTTGTAATTCCTATCTTCGATTAATTCCTTATTGCATATGCAAATTAGGTTTTGTTTCCTCTATATAAACTCATTGTTCTCGCATGTCTCAGGGTTAATGAATATCTTTATTTTCATTCCATTTTGAGAATTCAATTCTTAGTTCTTCTAAAAACTTATGAACTTATAAGACTTGTCTTATGGCGTTCCTTTGTGAGTTATCACCCACCTTCTTCCTTTTACTTGAATATGGCATCCCAAACCTTTTATATACCAAGGTTCACACTTCTAGTAAAGTGTTGGGTCAAGGTCCTTGTTCGTGAATATGACTTTAGACGTTCTTGGCAATAATTTCACAACAAGAATTACATCAGGAACAAGGAATAATAGAGATTCCAATGGTGCAAATCCTGAATTGCAATATTGGGTGTGCCTCGATTCTCGTTGTTTCCTCTTTCCTCTAAAAGATTGGTCCGTGTTCATTTGGAGAATGATATCAATACACGATCAACTAATTTTCTTTCTTCGCATTTGTTGATCAGTGGCTATGATTGCCGCTTCCACACTCTTTCACTCAACACTCATGTTTATGCTCCCCAAATAAAATCAAACTGTAATACCCAGAGTTTTCCTTTAATAATGATTATATTAATAAGAATTAATAAATGAGTTTTTATTTAAAACAATTTTACTTTATTTTTTTTATTTGGTTTAATTTTAAATGATTTAATGAAAATTTTAATGTTAGACAATTAAAGGAGTTATTTTTCTAGACCCAATTAGTTGGATCTTTAAGAAATTAATTAAGTAAATTATTTGAGAAATAAATTATATTTTGATTATTCAAATTTTCCCCAAATGTATATATATATATATACATTTTAATCTGCATCATATTACTGATAAACAAGCATTGTTCATTTATGCACAGTAGTAAGTCCCGTCAGGTGTAAGGGCAGTAAAACTGGTGGCTTGGTTCATATTTATTTAGAAAGTTATTTTGGTTTATTTTAAGATGAATTTAGAACCATTTTTCTATAGATCTTCTTCTTTTTCAAACTCTTCTACCTCTGAGTCCTCAAGATACAAAGGTTTAGTAAATAGTGAAGAAATCACTATTGAAGATTTTACAAAGCATATTGATGATTGGGAAATACCCAAAGTCCAGAAGAAATAAATTTTTATGAATTTTCAAAGTTTCCTCTCTTCAAAACTGATTTTACTATCAAAACTGAAGAAAGAGATATTCAGATTTCAAAGCCTTTTGAAGAAATTTATCTTTTAAATCCAAAGACCCTCCAGAAGCATAAAGAAAAAGATTATAAGTATATCCATATAGGCCTTGTCCAGGTAGGAATAAAGCCCCTTACCAGAGAAGGTTTAGATACTTCCATCTTAGCAGTCCTTAGAAATGCTAGGTTTACAAATTTTTATGATTCTTTATTGGGTACTGTTGAGTCAAGCCTCAATAAGGACCAATTTCTTTCAACTGTTTTCCAAACATTACAATATCATTAAATGATAAAAATGTTTTAAAAAGCATTGTTCTTCAAATAAAGACACATAACTACAAAATGCTTGAAGGATCTATTCCAATAGCATTGATTTTCAAAATACATTACGAAGCCATGATTTCTGCTTTTGGTTCAAAACATAAGCTCCATTCACCAAAAGGAGAAACCTTATTCCTACAAACAGATCTCTCCAAATCCAACGCAACAATTCGAAAAACCATTCAATGGAAAGACATCACTCTTCCAGAAGAATGGATCCTTGAAGGTGCAACCCAACCTGAATCCCCAAAGCAAACATAACCAAATACAAATCTCAAAAATATAACCCAATTCCCAGATGGAAAAGTAAAGCTTACATTCAACAGGAAAACAACCTCTTCTAGATTTTCTGATGATGATTCTTCAACATCAACCATAGATATTGGAAGGGTATAAAAAATACCTTCTATTATTTAAGCTCCTTACAAAGAACCAACTCTATCTCAAACACAACCTAGATTTTCAACATCTGATATACCAAGCTCAAGCAATATACTACAGAATGTTGATTACCAAAGCAATATCCCCAGACCAGTCTACAATGAACCAAAGAAAGAAGATGAGGATATAGAGATCGTCTCTACCCCCTCTTCACCATCACCATCTGCAATAACACAAAATCTAGAAGCAGAGATCAACATGATTTCAAAAGATTTTCAAATTGATAAAAAGCTTTTGCATGAAGATTTCTATTCAAAGAAAAACCATTCTAAAAAACTTTGGTTTTTTAAGAATTTTTTGAAAGAAAAAGATAGTATTCAAGAAAGATACTATCAATTTTGCATCCAAAACAAAGTCCAAATCAAATTTTTTGATTGGTTTTAAATCTATTGCAAAGAAAATGGTATCCTTTATCCTTTCAAAGAAAAGCTCATTAGTCCTGTCACAATAAGGAATAAGACTCCATAGTGGAAGGTAGGAGAAAACCTAACTATCCAGTCTGAACATCCTCCCCTTAGGAAAATAACCATTCCTTATGGAGAGAATGAAATAGAGGCTACACCTTACAAACTGGTAGGAGAAGATCTTGAAAAGAATGTCAAGAATATTGTTCAATAGAACAATTTCTCGAACACCTATCTTAACACAATAGGAAAGCAGCTTGTTAGGATAGAAAGCCTCCTATAGTCTTCACCTCTCCAATCCCTAGCACTGAGCATCCAAAAGAGACAAACCAGTCAAAAAAGCTCAAAAATCCAGTCTTCAAACCCTACCAAATCTCAAAGCCTAGCCAAGATTAATTTCAAAAGCAAACTGAGTTTGCTAGAACAATCAGAGAACAGCTTAGCAAATTAGCAACCTCTGAGTCGTCCAAAAATCTAGTGCCTGATACTCCTCAAAGCAGTAGGAATATCAGTACTATAGATCAAGCCCAATGTGATGAATCCAATGATTTAGAGCTTGAAAGTGTCATTGACAAACCCTCCAACATCAACAGATTGGGATGGCAAGCCCCTAGATTAACCTGGCATACTCCCAGGAATACTGCCCCAGATCTAGGAATAGAAAATAGGAATAATATCCTGACCCAATCTAGATTCAATGCCTCCTCTGTCTATGAATGGAATATAGATGGAATGTCAGAATACAATATCCTTGGTCTCTTACAGCAGATGACCATGGCAGCCAATGCATACAAAACCCAAAGCGGTACCTCTGATAGAGCTATTGCTGAACTCCTCATAAATTTGGGTTTTCGTGCCGCCTTAAAGGATGGTGGGATTACCATCTCACTCAAGCTCAACAGCTCCAAATCCTAGGTGCTATCCAAACCACAATAGAAGGAACTCCCATCTTAGATGAATTAGGAAATCCAATTGAGGATGCAGTGTCAACCTTAATCCTCACGATTTCCCTTCACTTCATAGGAGACCCTTCTCTTCTGAAAGATAAGAATGCTGAGCTCCTCAGCAATCTTACCTGCAAAAAGCTTAGCAATTTCCAAACCTATAAAGACACTTTCTTAACCAGAGTCATGCTTAGGGAAGATCCAAGCCAACCTTTCTGGAAAGAGAAGTTCTTAGCTGGTTTACCTAAGATTCTAGGTGAAAGAGTTAGGAATACCATAAGAGAAGCCCATAATGGCCAGATCCCTTATGATTTCTACACTTATGGTGAATTAGTCAGCCTCACCCAGAAAGAAGGATTAAAGATATGCCATGACCTTAAGCTCCAAAGACAGCTCAAATGGGAGATGAAAAAGACTAGGCAAGAACTGGGTAGTTTTTGCAACCAGTTTGAGTACAACCCCATAGAACCTTCCTCTACCTGCAAAGGAAAATGCAAAGAAGATTTTTCTAAATCTTTTAAGAAAAAACGATTTTTCAAAAATAGAAAGACTCCTAAAAACAAGGAGAATTTCTACAAAAAGCCATATTCTAAATTTCCAAAACAAAATTCCAAAAGAGATTTTAGCAAAATTACATGCTTTAAATGTGGCAAGAAAGGCCATACTTCAAAGTATTGTAAGTTTTCCAAAAATCTCCATGAGCTCCAAATAGAAGAAGAAGTTTTAACAAAAATTTCTACTCTTCTAGTTGATTCCTCTGAATCAGAATTCTCGAATAGTGAGGAAGAATTTCAAATTGATGAAATCAAAACCTCATTCGATTATTCTGAAACAAATTCTGAAAGTATTTCAAAGAATATTAATATGCTCACTAGGCAACAGGAAGCCCTTCTTGAAGCCGTCAAGCATATTAATGATCCTCAAATCCAAAAACAGGTTTTGAAAGAGATTTTAAAAATTGAAACCCTTGTCCTTTCTTCTAGTAGGAATACTTATGATTTTACTATGATTTGGGATAAAGGGAAAAAGCTGAAAAACCCTCTTCCTACCGTCCAAGAGCTTCAAAAAGAAATCAAAGCTATCAAAACAGAACTCAAAGATTTGAAAGAAAAACAACAAAATGATTCTGTTTTGCTCCAAAGTCTGATCCTCAAACAGAATAGTGATTCTGATTCTGATTCTGAAGAGGAAAATGATTTTCAAAATCTTGAAGTTTCTGAAAATGTCCCATAAAACTTTATCAATGTTTTGAAAGAAATTACTTCAAGAAAATATTTGATCCAAATCAAGCTAATTTTCCCTGGTGATTTCCAGATAGAAACCATCGCTTTGTTTGATACAGGAGCAGACCTCAACTGTATCAATTGTGAGCTGGTTCCTAAAAGGTATCATTAAGAAACCAAAGAAAGGCTTACTTCAGCCAATAGTTCAAAGATTAAGATTGCGGGTAAAACTGAAGCCGCAATTCTTAATAATAACATTGCTTTAAAAAATGTTTTCATTCTTATAAAAGATCTTCAACAAACGGTTATTTTGGGAACTCCCTTTATCAATCTTATTACTCCTTTCAAAGTAACTACTGCTTGTCACGACCCCACCCATGGGCCCGTGACCGGCACTAGGGAATGGGTAGGCTTAAGGCCACCGAAACCCGTAGTAAGCCTGACACTCACTGATTTAAACAAACCTCATCTCAAATTAAACCCAATAATAATGAAGCTAAAATTAACTTAAATAAGAACTCATTATTAAATATATAAAAAATTCCGGGTGTTACACTGCTGGTATTATTTTTAAAGCCAAAGATTCAAAGATTGTTTTTCCTTTTATAGAAAAACCTAAAAAGAGAAATCTCAATCTTATTAAAGCCCATTCAATTTACAATTTTGGGATACATGCTTTGATCAAAGGAAAACAAACCCAGCTTTCTCATTTGAAACAGGATATGGGTTTGAAAAGAATCCAAAGTCAATTGCAAAATGATTTTATTCAAAGAAAAATCTCTGATTTGCAAAAGAAGATTGAAAATGAACTCTGTTCTGATCTTCCTAATGCTTTTTGGAACCGAAAGCAACATATGGTAGATTTACCATATGAAAAATATTTTTTTAATAAGCAAATCCCTACAAAAGCTAGACCCATTCAAATGAATGAGACCCTAGAAAGCCATTATAGGTTAGAAATCAAAGACCTAGAATATAAAGGTTTGATTACAAAGTCTAGATCCCCCTGGTCTTGTGCAGCTTTCTATGTCAACAAGAATAGTGAAATAGAAAGAGGAACTCCTAGGTTGGTGATCAATTACAAGCCTTTAAATAAAGCCCTAAAGTGGATTAGGTATCCAATTCCAAACAAAAAAAATCTTCTTCAAAAACTTCATTCTGCATTCATTTTTTCAAAGTTTGATATGAAATCAGGATTTTGGCAAATCCAGATTCATCCAAAAGACAGATACAAAACTGCTTTTACAGTTCCATTTGGCCAGTATGAATGGAATGTGATGCCATTCGAATTGAAAAATGCTCCTTCTGAATTTCAAAAAATCATGAATGACATTTTTAATCCTTATTCAAAGTTTTGCATTGTCTACATTGATGATGTGTTAATCTTTTCAAATTCCATAGAACAACATTTCAAACACTTAGAAACATTTTTCTATGTTGTTAAAAAGAGTGGTCTAGTGGTTTCAAAATCCAAGATATTTCTATTTCAAACAAAAATTAGATTTCTTGGACACTATATCTCTTGGGGAACTATCACCCCAATTGAAAGATCTTTAGCATTTACTTCAAAGTTTCCACACAAAATTTTGGAAAAAACACAATTACAAAGATTTCTTGGTAGTTTAAATTATGTTATGGATTTTTATCCGAATTTAAACTGTCTTGCAAAGCCCCTCCATGATAGGTTAAGAAAAAATCCCCCTGCATGGACCGATGAGCATACAAAGATTGTTCAAAGCATAAAAAAGCAAGTTTTAGAAATTCCATGTTTACACCTTGCTGATCCATCTGCATTCAAAATTGTTGAAACTGATGCATCAAACTTGGGTTATGGTGGGATTCTTAAACAAGTCCAAAATAACAAAGAATGTATTGTCCAGTTCACTTCTGCACACTGGAATGATACACAAAAGAATTACTCAACTATCAAAAAAGAAATTCTTTCGATAGTTTTGTGCATTTCAAAATTTCAAAGCGATCTTTTAAATCAAAAATTTCTTTTGAGAATTGATTGCAAATCTGCTAAAGAAGTTTTACAAAAGATGTTCAAAATATAGCTTTCAAACAGATTTTTGCTAGATGGCAAGCTATTCTTTCTGTTTTTGATTTTGAAATCGAATATATCCGAGGAGATTCGAATTCTATCCCAGACTTTCTAACCAGAGAGTTTCTTCAAAAATAGGAGTGAAAAATGCCGAGAAAATCAAAAGCAAAAGAAGATAAATCGACAGCAAGTTCAAAGCCTGTCCAAAGCCCAAAGAAGGAAATTTTGCCTTCTTCTTCAAAGCCCATCAGAACCTGGACTGAAATCATCCAGGAAGAAATTGATCAATGCAAAGCTGATCTAGTCCAACAACAAGTCCAAATCCAGGAATGGCTTGCTCAGCAAGACCCTGAATTCCTTAAAAGGGTTGAGGAATATTCAAAACAAATGATACAATTTCAACCAGAAGCATCTCCAAAGTCATCCTCCTCCTCCAACAAGGGTAAAGGTATACTCTCTATCCCTTTTCAAAAAACTGAGATAGAAATTTTCCCCCAAAGCCTATCTCAAAGTTCAAAGAGTATTTCAAAGCCAAACTCTCAAGAAATTGTTTTGTCGCAAACAAAACATTTTAAATCCAACGAATATTTAGAAAAACAAAGTTTTCAAAATATTTTAACAGTTGAGGAAGGATTCTGCACAAAAAGCCCCTCAAAACTGATTTCAAAGATTTTCCCTCCAGGATGGTATTTCAAACCCTGGAATGTTTCAAAGTCTCAATCCTACTACCAGTCTACCCTTGAGATAACTGGTTCTGCCAAATTCAAACATTTCAAAAAACATAAAGACCATAAAGACCCTGCATACTCTACATGCACTATTCAAAGAATCCTTCACCCTACAGATTGGAGAATGGATTTACACTCTCTAAGGTCTTTCCTAACTTCCCTTCAAACCTCAATACCTCCTTCAACTACTGGGATTACCAGCAAGCCTGGTTTAATACCTTTCTTCTCCAAAACGAAGGACAAAGCCACTCTTGGCTTTTCTACTTCGATACAAGCTTGATTCAAACTTCAAAGATCCCCTATTGGTTTAAACAATGGTGGAATTATTATGGAGATATCCCTGAAACTTTAATTCCAGAAGTCTTACCTTTGTTCAACCTTTTCAAAGCCAACTACAAGCCAAACAAAATAGAAAGATGTTTTCCCCCGTTACTTCTATTTTGTTCAACCTTTTTCCTCCCTTGGGTATATGTCTGGTATTTCCATTTCAACCAATCACCAGATGGAGAAATCATTCTTACCCGTAGATTCAAAGTTAAATGGTAGGATAAATTTAACCACTAAGATAAGTTATCTTTAAAATCAGTCCAAAACTTCCTTTCAAAAAATAGCTTCTTGCCACCTCCAAAAGAACAAACCACTTTCCTGGCATAGAAGTCCTTCATAATTCCAAAGCTTGCAGTAGCTCAAACAGAAGACGATTTCTTACAATTAATCAAACAATTGTCGGAAACCGCTTCTTCCAAAGGAAAATCAAAAGCTTCATCTTCCTCCTCCAGCACCAGCTCAGCAGCAATCGACTTGGATTGTGACTGAAACGAGGATGATTGTTTTGGGATTTTCAAGCCCATTAAATGACATCCCTTTAAAGCTCATAGGTTGAAAACCAGAAATGGCAGCCCAAGATATTTCTGTAATGGGCCAAAAGCCCAAATAAGAAAAAAAAAATAGAGTGAGGGAGATAGTGAGAAGAAACACTTTCCTCTTGTATTCTTTTGTTCCTCTTGTAAGTTATATTTCTCTAGTTTAAAGCTTTCAAAGTTACATTCAAAGTTTGTATATTTGTTTAAAAGCTTATGTTCAAAGTTTGTGTTTATCAATAAAGTTTATCTTCTTTATCTACCTTTTAAGATTTAACAAGCGTATGCTTTGTGCTTGCCTCGTCTGAGGATCCTGCACACCACAAACTTGTTGATTTGTTTATGTTTTCTTCCATTATATATATATATATATAAAATTATATATTAGAAAATTATGGAAGAATTTGTAAAGGATGTATTTATAAAAGAATTTTTGGGGAAATTGATATTTTAATTAGCTAGTGGTATTAAATTTTAAGTTGAAAAATAGTTAGCAAATTGATTAATTAAATTAATTGTATGTTAGGACTAAATTGGAAATTTATTTTGGGATGAGGATTAAAAGTATAATTTTATTATATGGGATTGTAATGAAAATATGTATGTTTGGTATTTTTATAAATAAATATGTCGGCAAGGGCTTTTAGTAATTTTATATTTAAAAGCAAGGGTATATATGTAATTGTGTATTTTCAATAAAATTCTAATTTGGCCCAAATTAAATAGTTAGGGGCTTAATTGAAAAGCTAAAGAAAAGTTTAAAAAAGTTATGGGACCAAAAGGTAAGAAAGAAAAGTTCAGGGACTAAATGACGATATAGAGAAGAAGAAAAGAAGAAATGAATCAGGGAGAGAAAGAGAGATGGAAGAAGAAGAAGGCCGGGGAGTTGCATCATCGGTGGCGACCACCGGTGGCGCGGGGGCCGCGGCTTGCTTGTTGGCGAACGGGCGGCAATGGCGCCAGCAACGGAAGCCCGCAAAGAAGGCAAGGTGGCTTCGGGGGCTTTTCCGGTATTCCGTGACCTTGTCATTTGTTCACTGGTGGCGATCGGCTCCCCTCGGCGAGAGCTCTCTTTTGGCAGCAGCGGCGACGCCAATGGTGGCCGAAGACGAAAGATCTGGTAGAAAGAGAAAGTAGGGGGCAGCCGGTGTTTTTCGGCGAGCTTCGGCGGGGGATGGATGATCGGAGGATGTAACCTCGACTCTCCTCAGCTCAAGCTTCGCAATGGCACTGGTTTCGTGGCGATCAGACTCCATTTGAAAATTGACGGCCGAGATCGTCCGTAAATCTCTCCAGATGATCGGGGGTCGGATCGGAAAATCAGAAGCGGGGATCGTCATCAGCGCGTCGTTTCGAGTTCGATGGTATGTTTGGATCGTCGATCAGACTTCGGCGGCTGAAGGCCAGTCGACCGAGCAATCAAGCGTCTTAGTAATTTTTCTCTGGCCCGTTGATTTTGGAAATTCTTTGGTATAATTATGTGTTTATTGAATTGTGTTATGTATTAGAAAATATTTGTGAGTTAAAATAATTGTTTGTCGGACTGCCTGCCATAGTCGTGAATTGTGATGTGTGGGGGAGTCGAGAATAAAGTCTTGGGGACCCGACTCCCGTTGTATTAAATTGTTGAATATTTGAAGTGTTTTTCTGGCAGGTCCTGGACCCGTTTTACAGGGGGTAAATGTCCGTGTTTTAGAGGAGGTTCTACTAAATTTTCGGTAGAATTTACCTAAGTCGAGATTCTTAGACAGTCAATCCTAGGAATCTAGACCTAGGGTTAATGGTCAATTGTTTCAGCGTTATTGATAAATTATTTCTGTGATTAGATAATCCATCTGTTTAGCTCTCTTTAACCGAGGCACCAGAGCAAAGCTAGGAGGTCGCAAAAGCTGTGAGTTAAAGTCATATATTGGTTATGCTCGTGTCATGCATAAATTTTTGAATAGCTGTTGTGATTATTTTATTGCAAGTTTAATTGTTCATTTAATTATTATTTATATGTATTATACTTTTTTTAATTACTATTCATGTATATTCTTCCTTTATCATTGATTTTATCATTGCATGATGACACGGGATGGGATGACAGTATAACATATTAGTTTGAGGAGTGTACCGATGTAAATCCGAGAGTGATGGAAAAAGGGTAAATAGGTAAATTTTAAAAGGAAAGTTTAGAGCTTGCCCTGGTCGAGCATCGCTCTCTGGGCTTAGTAGAGTGTATTTGCCGGAGTAAAGGTCCATGGTCGAGCATTGCTCTCTAGGCGCCGGCTTATTTGGAAACCTAAGTGACCAAACTGGAGGTAAGGTCCCTGGTCGAGCATCGCTCTCTGGGTGCCAGTCTTATTAGAGTAAGAGAGCCGAAAGGCTAAGAGTGTTAGTGATAATTAAGTGGCTGAACTGGATTTAAGGACCTTGGTCGAGCTTCGCTCTCTGGGCTCCAGTTCTGTTAGAATGAGAAAGTCGAGATGTTAGTGTTGAGAGTAGGGTTCTGCTATGGTACCCCGGTCCCGTTGTATGTGAAGGTTATACTTTTACTTTTATTCAAGCATGGCATGACACGAATATTGTTGCATGACTTAATGTTTATTTTAAATCAAATAAATGTGTTATTAAAGTGTTTGCAATTATTTTTAGATATATGATTTTAACTCACTCTCGAGACTGACAGTCTTAATTTTACTGTTTTTCAGATCCGTGACTGTTACTCTTCCCGCGACTCTTATCTAGTAACCCGACTCCTTCATCATCGGGTGATGTAATTTATTTGGTATGTTAACTTGTAAAATCTTAGATTCTCTGCAGTAGAATTAATAGACTTATCTGTTGTAATTCTTTGTAGTTTTGGGTCTCGCCTAATTTTTCTGGCAGACCGAATTAATTGTGTAAAATTTAATAGCTACGATAAATTGTGGCATCAATAATTAAATGAGATGAGATTTATTTAAGTCAGTGAGTGTCAGGTTTACTACGAGATTCGGTGGCCTTACGCCTACCCATTCCCTAATGCCGGTCACAGGCCCACAGATAGGGTCATGACACAAACCATCAAATTAGATAGAGATTAGAAAGAGAGGCGCAAAACAAACAAACAAAATGAGAACATAATTCGCATTTGTGCAAGCATTGGATCAGTGGCTATGATTGCCGCTTCCACGCTCTTTCATTCAGCACTCATGTTTATGCTCCCCAAATGAAATCAAACCATCATATTAGATAGAGATTAGAAAGAGAGGCACAAAACAAACGAACAAACTGAGAACATAGGTGAGATTTTAGATTCGATAAGGAAAGAAATCATAAGTTTTTTGTTCTCTTCTATACAGCTAAGCATAAGGATCAAATTGAATTCATTTAAACACAAGGACAGACAAAGAACACAAAAGAATGAAATAACATTAGTGATAAGTCTATATTCACTAGCACGAGTGTTAATAAGTTTGCAAAGTTCTTGAAAGAACCCATAACTTGATTCTCTGCAAGGTAGAAAACTGAAATAATATGCTAACTTGCCTCAAGTATTCAGTTACATGCAGTTTTTATAGTTCGAAAGCCCTCATTCCATAAGAAAAGGAAACTAGAAGATAAATTTGAATAAATAAATAAAGAAACTTGAAAAAACTATAGCCAAATCAAGAACCAGAGAGTAGTTAACTAGTCAACAACTCTCGTAATTCCAAATTCCATGAGCCAGTTTAATAAAAATAAGGAAAAATTTGCATGGGCCTACCTACGCTTTGATTAATTGAAAACAGCATGATTTCTCCCTTACACGCATGGATTTACGTCTCGTCCTGCTTGATCATTAAGCTAAACCATCTCGTCCTACTTGATTATTAAGTTAAACCCTAATGCCATCGGTCAAGCTTGTCAATTGCGTTCCTATGATTCCTTATTATTTAGCATATCCTTGATGGGATGTAAATCCTTATTAGTTAAGATTTAGGGTTCTCTAAGGCCTATATAAGGCTAGTACAAACTTTGATGTATAGAATTAAGTTGAATTTGAATGGCAATTGGTTATTAAACCTAATAGTTACTTTGCATTTGTCTTTCTGATCTTGTGTAGAATGCATTCTTAAGAAATATTCGAGTAGATTGATCATCTTCTTATGGAATATACATGTGTGGATTTACGTCTCATCCTGCTTGATAATCAAGCTAAGCCCTAATGCCACCGGTTAAGCTTGTCAATTACGTTTCGATGATTCCGTACGCTGATTCTCGTTATTCCTTATTTTCTCCAGAAGATTCGTCTGTGATCATTAGGAGAATGATACTAATACTTGATCAACTAATTGTCTTTCTTCGCATTTATGCAAGCATTAGATCGGTGCTTATAATTTTTGCTTCCATGCGCTTTCACTTAACACTCGTGTTCATACTCACCAAATAAAACCAAACCATCAATACTAGATAGAGATTAAAAAGAGAAGCATAAAATAAATGAATAAAATGAGAAAATATGTAGGATTCCGGATCTGATAATGAAAAAGTCACAAGTTCTTTGTTCTCTTCCATATCACTAAGCGTAAGGATCAAATCGAATTGATTTAAGCATAAGGGTGGACAAAGAACACAAAACAATGGAGGGGTGTGAGCGATAAGTTTATGTTCGCTAGTGCAAGTCTTGATAAGTCCTCAAAGTTCTTTAAAGAACTTATCACTTGATTTTCCGCTAGGTAGAAAACTGAAATAATATGCTTATTAGCCTCAAGTATTCAGTGGCATGTAGTTTTTATAGTGCGAAAGCCCTCATTCCAGAAGAAGAAGAAACTAGAAGCTAATTATTAATAAATAAAGAAAGAAATATAAATAATCTAAAGTCAAATCAAGAACGAGAGAGGAGTTGACTGGGTAACAACTCTCAGAGTTCCAAATTTTATGCGCCATCTTAATAAAAATAAGGGTAAATTCACGGGGGCCTACCTAAAAACACCCGGACCCAAATTACTTCATTATATGCATTTCAAACATCAAAGCACTTGAATTTCACTAGTATTACGCTTGGATTAATAAAAGACAATATGATTTCTCCTTTAAACGCTTGGATTTATGTCTCATCTTGCTTGATCATCAAGGTAATCCATAATGTCACCGGTCAACCTTGTTAATTGTGCTCCCATGATTCTGCATACTAATCCTTATGCCATTAGAACTCCTCGTCCTTAGAGGAGCAAGGAATGATGGAGATCCCAATGGTGCAATCATGAAAAAGAATATCTAGGCGTGCCTCGATTCTCTTCATTCCCTCTTTTCTCCAAAAGATTCATCTGAGATCATTCAGAGAATGATAGCAATACTCAATCAATAAAATTTCTTTGTTCGCATTTGTGAAGCATTGGATCGGTGCCTATGATTGTCGCTACCACGTGCTTTCACTCAACACTGGTATTTATACCCCTTAAATAAAACTATACCATCATAGAAAATCACCCCGTAATTTTGGTATATTTGTGAGTATGAGAAAACAACCCCTTAAATGGATTAATTTTATAATATGAGAAAACAATCCCGTAAAAGGGGTATATTTGTCAATATAAGAAAAATAACCCCATAAAACATGTATATTTATGAATTTGAGAAAACAACCCCAGAATAGGGCTAATAATTTAATATGAGAAAATAACTCCGTAATATTTCTTAATAAAAGAAAATAACCCCGTAAAACGTGTATATTTATGAATTTGAGAAAACAACCCCGTAAAAGTAGTGTAATTACGTGTCTAAGAAAACAGCCTCGTAGAACGGGTAAATTTTCTAATACGAGAAAACAACCTCGTAGAAGGGGTAAATTTTTTAAGATGTGAAAACAACCTCGTGATGCGGGCATATTTATGAATCTGAGGAAATAACCCCATAATTATGGTATATTTGTGAGTATGAGAAAACAACACCTTAAATGTGTTAATTTTATAATATGAGAAAACAACCATGTAAAATTGGTATATTTGTCAATATAAGAAAATAACCCCGTAAAATGTGTATATTTCTGAATTTGACAAAACAACTAAAAAATAGTGCTAATAATTTAATATGAGAAGAAAACCTCGTAAAAGTAGTATATTTCTCAATATAAGAAAATAACCCCGTAAAACGTGTATATTTATGAATCTAAGAAATAACCCCGTAAAATAGTGTAATTGCGAGTTTGAGAAAATAGCCTCGTAGAAGGGGTAAATTTTTTAATATGAGAAAACAACCCCGTAAGAGGGGTATATTTATAAATATTAGATGCCAACCTCATAATACGGGGATATTTATCAATCGGAAAAATAACCACGTAATTTTGGCATATTTGTGACTATGAGAAAACAACCCCTTAAATGGGTTAATTTCATAATATGAGAAAACAATCCCGTAAAAGGGGTATATTTATCAATATAAGAAAATAATCCCGTAGAACGTGTATATGTATGAATATGAGAAAACAACCTTGTAAAAGTTGTGTAATTACGAGTCTAAGAAAATAGCCTCGTATAAGGGGTAAATTTTTTAAGATGTGAAAATAACCCTGTGATGCGGGCATATTTATGAATCTGAGGAAATAACCCCATAATTATGGTATATTTGTGAGTATGAGAAAACAATGCCTTAAATGTGTTAATTTTATAATATGAGAAAACAACCACGTAAAATTGGTATATTTGTCAATATAAGAAAATAACCCCGTAAAACGTGTATATTTCTGAATTTGACAAAACAACCAAAAAATAGTGCTAATAATTTAATATGAGAAAACAACCTCGTAAAAGTAGTATATTTCTCAATATAAGAAAATAACCCCGTAAAATGTGTATATTTATGAATTTGAGAAAACAACCTCGTAAAAATAGTGTAATTGCGAGTCTGAGAAAACAACCTCGTAGAAGGGGTAAATTTTTTAATATGAGAAAACAACCCCGTAAGAGGGGTATATTTATAAATATTAGATGCCAACCTCGTAATACGGGGATATTTATCAATCGGAAAAAATAACCACGTAATTTTGGCATATTTGTGACTATGAGAAAACAACCCCTTAAATGGGTTAATTTCATAATATGAGAAAACAATCCCGTAAAAGGGGTATCTTTATCGATATAAATAAAACACCACAATAATGCTAATAATTTAGTATGAGAAGATGACCTCGTAAAAGTGGTATATTTATCAATATAAGAAAATAAACTCGTAAAACATGTATATTTATGAATCTGAGAAAGTAGTGTAATATCGAGGTCTAAGAAATAAGCCTCGTAGAACGGGTAAACTTTTAATATGAGAAAACAGCCTTTTAGAAGGTGTAAATTTTTTAATATATCAAAATAACCCCGTAATACGGGCATATTTATGAATCTAAGGAAATAGCCCCGTAATTATGGTATATTTGTGAGTATGAGAAAACAACCACTTAAATGGATTAATTTTATAAGACGACAATACAACCCCATAAAAAGGGTATATTTATCAATATAATAAAATAACACCATAAAATGTGTATATTTAAGAATTTGAGAAAACAACCCCATAATAGTGCTAATAATTTAATATGAGAAAATGACTCCGTAAAAGTGGTATATTTATCAATATAAGAAAATAACCTCGTAAAACATGTATATTTATGAATCTGAGAAAATAACCCTGTAAAAGTAGTGTAATTGTGAGTCTGAGAAAACAGCCTTGTAGAAAGGGTAAATTTTTTAATATGAGAAAACAACCCTATAATACGGGGATATTTACCAATCGGAGAAAATAACCCCGTAATTTTAGTATATTTATGAGTATGAGAAAATAACCCCTTAAATGAGTTAATTTTATAATATGAAAACAATCCCATAAAAGGGGTATATTTGTCAATATAATAAAATAACCTCGTAAAACGTCTATATTTATGAATATGAGAAAACAATCCCGTAAAAGTAGTGTAATTGCGAGTATGAGAAAACAGCCTCGTAGAAGGGGTGAATTTTTTAATAAGAGAAAACAACCACGTAATACGGGGATATTTATCAATCGGAGAAAATAACCTCATAATTTGGTATATTTGTGAGTATGAGAAAACAACCCCTTAAATGGGTTAATTTTATAAGATGAGAAAACAACCCCGTAAAAGGGTGTGTGTCAATATAAGAAAATAACCTGTAAAACATGTATATTTATGAATTTAAGAAAACAACACCATAATAGTGCTAATAATTTAGTATGAGAAGATGACCCCGTAAAAGTTGTATATTTATCAATATAAGAAAATAACCCCGTAAAACGTGTATATTTATGAATATGAGAAAATAATCCCGTAAAAGTAGTGTAATTGCGAGTATGAGAAAACAGCCTCGTGAAGGGATAAATTTTTTAATATGAGAAAACAACCCCGTAATACGGGGATATTTATCAATCTGAGAATAACCCTTTAATTTTGGTGTAATTGTGAGTATGAGAAAACAACCCCTTAATTGGGTTAACTTTATAATATGAGAGAACAACCCCGTAAAAGGAATATATTTATAAATATAAGAAAATAACCCCGTAAAAGTGGTATATTTATCAATATAAGAAAATAATCTCGTGAAATGCGTATATTTATGAATCTTAGAAAACAACCCCGTAAAAGTAGTGTAATTGCGAGTCTGAGAAAACAACATCGTAGAAGGGGTAAATTTTTTAATATGAGAAAGCAACCTCATAATACGGGGATATTTATCAATCCGAGAAAATTACCTCATAATTTTGGTATAGTTGTGAGTATGAGAAAATAATTCCTTAAATGAGTTAATTTATAATATGAGAAAACAATCCCATAGAAGGGGTATATTTGTCAATATAAGAAAATAACCCTGTAAAACTTGTATATTTCTCTATATAAGAAAATAACCTCGTAAAACATATATATTTATGAATCTCAGAAAATAACCCCGTAAAAGTAGTGTAATTGCGAGTCTGAGAAAACAGCCTCGTAGAAGGGGTAAATTTTTTAATATGAGAAAACAACCCCATAATATGGGGATATTTATCAATCGGAGAAAATAACCCCGTAATTTTGGTATATTTGTGAGTATGAGAAAATAACCCCTTAAATGGGTTAATTTTATAATATGAGAAAACAATCCGGTAAAAGGAAAATATTTGTCAATATAAGAAATTAACCTCGTAAAACGTGTATATATATATGAATTTGAGAAACAACCCTAGAATAGTGTTAATAATTTAAAATGAGAAAACGACCCCGTAAAAGTGGTATATTTCTCAATATAAGAAAATAACCCCGTAAAATGTGTATATTTATGAATATAAGAAAACAATCCCATAAATATAGTGCAATTGCAAGTATGAGAAAACAGCCTCGTAGAAGGAGTAAATTTTTTAATATGAGAAAACAACCCCGTAATA
Organism: Ricinus communis; assembly: GCF_019578655.1. NCBI lineage: Eukaryota > Viridiplantae > Streptophyta > Magnoliopsida > Malpighiales > Euphorbiaceae > Ricinus > Ricinus communis. The sequence goes on from NC_063258.1 coordinate 12,262,223, forward strand.
CGGGGATATTTATCAATCGGAGAAAATAACCCCGTAATTTTGATATATTTGTGAGTATGAGAAAACAACCTCTTAAATGGGTTAATTTTATAAGATGAGAAACAAACCCCGTAAAAGGGGTATATTTGTCAATATAAGAAAATAACCCGTAAAACGTGTATATTTATGAATTTGAGAAAACAACACCATAGTAGTGCTAATAGTTTAGTATGAGAAGATGACTCCGTAAAAGTGCTACATTTATCAATATAAGAAAATAACCCCGTAAAACGTTATATTTATGAATATGAGAAAACAATCTTGTAAAAGTAGTGTAATTGCGAGTATGAGAAAACAGCCTCGTAGAAGGGCTAAATTTTTTAACATGAGAAAACAACCCCGTAATACGGGGATATTTATCAATCTGAGAAAATAACCCCGTAGTTTTGGTATATTTGTGAGTATTAGAAAACAACCCTTAAATGGGTTAATTTTATAATATGAGAAAATAACCCCGTAAAAGGGGTATATCTATCAATATAAGAAAATAACCCCGTAAAAGTGGTATATCTATCAATATAAGAAAATAACCTCGTGAAACATGTATATTTATGAATGTGAGAAAACAACCCCGTAAAAGTAGTATAATTGCGAGTCTGAGAAAACAACCTCTTAGAAGGGGTAAATTTTTTAATATGAGACTACAACCTCGTAATACGAGGATATTTGTCAATCGGAGAAAATAACCCCGTAATTTTGGTACATTTGTGAGTATGAGAAAACAATCCCTTAAATGGTTTAATTTTATAATATAAGAAAACAACCCCGTAAAAGGGGTATATTTGTCAATATAAGAAAATAAGCCCGTAAAACCTGTATATTAATGAATTTCAGAAAACAACCCCATAATAGTGCTAATTATTTAATATGAGAAAATGACCACGTAAAATTGGTATATTTATCAACATAAGAAAGTAACCCCGTAAAACGTGTATATTTATGAATCTGAGAAAATAACCCCGTAAAAGTAGTGTAATTGCAGTCTGAGAAAATAGCCTCGTAGAAGGGGTAAATTTTTTAATATCAGAAAACAACCCCGTAATACGGGGATATTTATCAATCGGAGAAAATAACCCTGTAATTTTGGTATATTTATGAGTACGAGAAAACAACCCCTTAAATGGGTTAATTTTATAAGATGAGAAAATAATCCCATAAAAGTGAAATATTTCTCAATATTAGAAAATAACCCCGTAAAATGTGTATATTTATGAATTTGAGAAAACAACCCCGTAAAAGTAGTGTAATTGCGACTCTCAGAAAACAACCTCATAGAAGGGTAAATTTTTAATATGAGAGAACAACCCCGTATGAGGGGTATATTTATAAATATTAGATAACGACCCCGTAAAAACGGGGATATTTATCAATCGGAGAAAATAACCCCGTAATTTTGGTGAATTTGTGAGTACGAGAAAACAACCCTTTAAATGGGTTAATTTTATAATATCAGAAAACAACCCCATAAAAGGGGTATATTTGTCAATATAAGAAAATAACCCCATAAAACGTGTATATTTATGAATTTGAGAAAACAACACCATAATAGTGCTAATAATTTAGTATGAGAAGATGACCCCGTAAAAGTTGTATATTTATAAATACAAGAAAATAGCCCCGTAAACCGTGTATATTTATGAATATGAGAAAACTATCCCGTAAAAGTAGTTTAATTGCAAGTATTAGAAAACAGCCTCGTGGAACAGGTAAATTTTTCAATATGAGAAAACAACCCCATAATACGGGGATATTTATTAATCGGAGAAAATAACCCCATGATTTTGGTGTATTTGTGAGTATGAGAATTTAACCTCTTAACTGGGTTAATTTTATAATATGAGAAAACAACCCCATAAAAGGGGTATATTTGTCAATATAAGAAAATAATACCGTAAAACGTGTATATTTATGGATTTGAGAAAACAACTTGAGAATAGTGCTAATAATTTACAATGAGAAAACAACCCCGTCAAAGTGGTATTTTTCTCAATATAAGAAAATAACCCAGTAAAACGTGTATTTTATGAATCTGAGAAAACAATCCCGTAAAAGTAGTGTAATCACGTGTAACACCCGGAATTTTATTTTTATATATTTAATAGTGAGTTTTTATTTAAGTTAATTTTAGCTTTATTTTTATTCGATTTAATTGGAATGATTTAAATACAAATTTTGAATGTTCATGTTAGATAAATAAATGAGTTATTTTCTATACCCAATTAGTTTAAAATTTTAAGAAATTATTCAAGTAAACTATTTGAGAAATGATTATATTTTGGTTATTCAATTTTTTTTTTACATAAATGCATATTTATATAAGTAAAATTATATATTGGAAAATTATGGTAGAATTGTAAAGGATGTTTATAAAAGAATTTTGGGAAAATTGGTATTATAATTGATTAGTAGTATTAAATTTTAAGTTGGAAATTGATTATTTAATTTAATTGTGTGTTAGGACTAAATTGGAAATTTATTTTGGAATAAGGATTGAAAGTATAATGTTATTTTTATGGGGTTTTAATGGAAATTTGTGAGCTTGGTATTTTTGTAAATAAATATGTCGGTCAGGGGTATTTTTATAATTGTGTATTTTCAATAATTCGGATTTGGCCCAAATTAATTAGTTAAGGGCTTAATTGAAAGGCTAAAAGAAGTTTGGGGGTCAAATTGGAATTCTGCGGGATGAAATTGTAAGTAATTAAGAAAGTTGAGGGACCAAATTGTAGTAAGGAAAGTTCGGGGCCTAATGTCGATATTGAAGGGAAAGAAATCGGGAAGAAGAGAGAGAGAAAGGCCGCAAGGTGGAAGGAGGTGGAGTCGGGTGTCGTCACGGGCGGCCGATCACGGGCGGCGATGTCGGTCAAGGCCGGCTGGCGCCGGGCGAGCGAAGAATGGCAAAAGCGGCGCTGAGGCGAATCGCAAGGAGAGAAAGAGCGTGATTCCGTGCGCATTACGAGAAAGGCGACGGCTCTCTCGGCGAGGGTTTTCTTCCGCAAGAAGGGTACGCCTGGGTGGCTCGAGTTGCAAGATCCGCAAAGTGAAACTTAGAGTGGCAGCCGTTTTGGGCTTTTCCGGCGAGCTCCGGCCGGAGGATGGATGATCGGAGGATGTATCCCGACTCTCCTACCAAGCTTCGCGATGGCACCGGTTTGGTGGCGACGGCCGCTTCCGAATCGACGGTCGAGATCGTCCGCAAATCTCCGGATGATCGCGTCGATCGGAAATCGAAGCGAGATCGCCTCGGCCGTCAGGAGTTCGATGGCGGTTCGGATCGCCGACGGACCGGCCGAGGCGAAGTCGACCGAGTGATCGAGCATCTCGGTAATTATCTTTGGCCCGTTAATTTTGGAATTTTTGGTTTAATTTGTGTTTATTGGGTTATATTGAGTATTTGATGATATTTGTGAGTCATAAATAATTGTCTCTGCCACTGTCTGTGTTTTAGGCCGTATGAGCCTGGAAATAGTGAAGTTTAGGACCCGACCTCGCTGTTTAAATTGTTGGATATTTGGAGTGTTTTTCCGGCAGTCCGGACCCGCTTTACGGGGGTAATGTCTGTAGGGAGGTTCTCACGGATTTTGGTAGAATTCTCCGAGTCGAGATTCTGTATACCACCCTAGGAGTCTAGACCTAAGATTAAAGATCGATTGTTTCAGCGTTTTGATAAATTGTTTTCCGTGACTAGATTGTCCGTTTGTTCGGGTCGCTCCAACCGAGGCACCGGAGCAGAGCTAGGATGTCGCCCAATCCTGTGAGTTAAAGTCATTTAATCATTGCGCTATTGCTAAGTTTGATTTTAATATGCTATTTTGAAAGTTCATGCTTAATATGGTTATTAGTTTCGCAACGTAAATAATTTCACTGAATTATTAATTATTAAATGTAATATAAGTGTTATTATAGTAATGTTATGATAATACCAAATATAATCAGTTTTCCTTATGAGTTGCCTGATGTCTTACTCTAAATTGATAATCGTTATTTTGATATGGTTGAATGATTTAATTAGACAATAATATTTATTAAATGTGGTGATTGCGATTTGGGAAATGTGGCTTGTAGAACATGCCGCCTGATGGGTTACATCAGGACCGCGTGCGCACCGGTAATGATCATGGACATAAGGTTATTATGGATTTGTTTGCCCTGATCGAGCATTGCTCTCTAGGTTGAGTTCAGTTGATTGCCGGAGTTAAGGTCCCTGATCGAGCGATGCTCTCTGGGCGTCGGCTTATTTGGAATTCAAGTGTTCAGGCTGGAGGTAAGGACCCTGATCGAGCTTGCTCTCTGGGCGCCAGACCTGTTGGATTAAGAGAGCCGAAAGGCTATTAGAATTTGGGGTTAGGGTTCTATTGAGCCACTCGTCCCGTAAAAGTAAAAATATATTATTATTTATTCATTTATTTATTTATTATGGTATAATTATAATATGGATTGTATTTACGTGCATGGTTGATATTTTGATTCGAATGATTAATATTTTATGTGAAGGAAATAGTAGGGTATGATTATAGTATGGTTTGATATACTGATTTGAATAATCTATGGTTTTTTTTTTAGAAGAAGCAATAGTCTCTAGATTATTTGATTTTAACTCACTCTCGAGACTGACAGTCTCCATTTATGTTCTTTTCCAGATTCGTGACTGTTAGTTCTCCCGCGACTCTTATTCAGTAACCCGACTCCTTAATCATCGGGTGATGTATTTGATTTGGTATGTAAATTGGTAAATCTTAGATTCTCCGCAGTAGTAATAGTAGATGTATCAGTTGTAAATTTTCTGAGTTTCAGGTCTCGCCTAGTTTTTCTAGCAGACCGAAGTATTTAAGTAGAATGTAGCTATTAAGATAATTTATGGTTTTAATAATATTAATTTGAGATGAGATTTATTTAAGTCAGTGAGTGTCAGGCTTACTACGGGTTTCGGTGGCCTTACGCCTACCCATTCCCTAGTGCCGGTCACGGGCCCACGGGTGGGGTCGTGACATCACGAGTTTGAGAAAACAGACTCATAGAAGGAGTAGATTTTTTAATATTATAAAACAACCCCGTAAGAGAGGTATATTTATAAATATTAAAAAACAACCTCGTAATACGAGGATATTTATCAATCTGGAAAAATGCCCCGTAATTTTGGTATATTTGTGAGTATGAGAAAGCAACCCCTTAAATGGGTTAATTTTAGAATACTAGAAAACAACCCTATAAAAGGGGTATATTTTCAATATTAGAAAATAGCCCGTAAAAGTGGTATATTTATCAATATAAGAAAATAACCTCATAAAACGTGTATATTTATGAATCTGAGAAAACAACCTCGTAAAAGTAGTATAATTGCAGTTTAAGAAAATACCGTAGAAGGGTAAATGTTTTAATATGAGAAAACAACCCCGTAATACTGGGTTATTTACCAATCGTAGAAAATCACCCCGTAAGTTTGGTTTATTTGTGAGTATGAGAAAACAACCCCTTAAATGGGTTGATTTTATAATCTGAGAAAATAACCCCGTAAAAGGGGTATATTTGTCAATATAAGAAAATAACCCCGTAAATCATGTATATTTATGAATTTGAGAAAATAACCCCAGAATAGGGCTAATAATTTAATATGAGAAAACGACTCCGTAAAATTTCTCACTATAAGAAAATAATCCTGTAAAATGTGTATATTTATGAATATGAGAAAACAAGTACGTAAAAGTAGTGTAATTACGTGTTTAAGAAAACAGGCTCGTAGAACGGGTAAATTTTTTAATATGAGAAAACAACCTCGTAGAAGGGGCAAATTTTTTAATATTTGAAAACAACCCCGTAATATGGGCATATTTATAATTCTGAGGAAATAACCCCGAAATTATGGTATATTTGTGAGTATGAGAAAACAACCCCTTAAATATGTTAATTTTATAATATTAGAAAACAATCCCATAAAATTGGTATATTTGTCAATATAAGAAAATAATCCCGTAAAACATGTATAGTTCTGAATTTGTCAAAATAACCACAAAATAGTGCTAATAATTTAATATGAGAAAACAATCCCGTAAATGTGGTATATTTCTCCATATAAGAAAATAACCCCGTAAGGGTAAATTTTTTAATACATCAAAATAACCCCGTAATACGGGCATATTTATGAATATGAGGAAATTACTCAGTAATTATGGTACATTTGTGAGTATGAGAAAACAACCACTTAAATGGATTAATTTTATAATATGAAAATACAACCCTATAAAAGTGGTATATTTCTCAATATAAGAACATAACCCCGTGAAACGTGTATATTTATGAATCTTAGAAAACAACACCGTAAAGTAGTGTAATTGCAAGTCTGAGAAAACAGCCTCGTAGAAGGGGTAAATTTTTTAATATGAGAAAACAACCCCATAATACGGGGATATTTATCAATCGGAGAAAATAACCCCGTAATTTTGATATATTTATGAGTATGAGAAAATAACTCCTTAAATGGGTTAATTTTATAATATGAGAAAATAATCCCGTAAAAGGGGTAGATTTGTCAATATAAGAAAATAACCCCGTGAAAGTGGTTTATTTATCATATAAGAAAAAATCCCATAAAACATGTATATTTATGAATCTGAGAAAACAACCCCGTAAAAGTAATGTAATTGCGAGTCTAGGAAAACAGACTCGTAGAACAGGTAAATCTTTTAATATGAGAAAATAAACTCGTAGAAGGGGTAAATTTTTTAATATGTGAAAACAACCCTGTAATACAGGCATATAAATCGGAGAAAATAACCCCATAATTGTGGTATAATTGTGAGTATGAGAAAATAACCCCTTAAATGCGGTAATTTTATAATATGAGAAACGAACCCCGTAAAAGAAGTATATTTCTCAATATAAGAAAATAACTCGAAACGTATATTTATCAATCTCAAAACAATCCCGTAAAATAGTGCAATTGTCCGTGAGGTAAATTTTTAATAAGGACAACAACCCCTTTTAAATATTAGATAACGTCCCCGTAATACGAGGATATTTATCACTCATAGAAAATAACCTCGTAATTTTGGTATATTTGTGAGTACAAGAAAACAACCGCTTAAATGGGTTAATTTTATAATTTGAGAAAACGTGTACATTTATGAATTTAAGAGAAAAACTCCGTAAAACGTGTATATTTATGAATTTAAGAAAACAACCCCATAATAGTGTTAATATATTAATATGAGAAAACTACCCCGTAAAAGTCATATATTTATAAATATAAGAAAATAACCGCGTCAACGTGTATATTTATGAATCTGAGAAAATAATTCCGTAAAAGTAGTGTAATTGCGATTATAAGAAAACAGCCTCGTAGAAGTGGTAAATTTTTTAATATGAGAAAATAGCCTTGTAGAAGGAATAAATTTTTTAATATGAGAAAATAACCCTGTAATACGGGGTTATTTATCAATCGGAAAAAATAACCCCATAATTTTGGTATATTTGTAAGTATGAGAAAACCACCCCTTAAATGGGATAATATTATAATATGAGAAAATAACCCCGTAAATGTGGTAGATCTATCAATATAAGAAAATAACCCCGTAAAACGCGTATATTTATGAATTTGAGAAAATAACACCATAATAGTGCTAATAATTTAATATGAGTAAACGACCCGTAAAAATGGTATATTTATCAATATAAGAAAATAACCTCGTAAAACGTGTATATTTATGAATCTGAAAAAATAATGTCGTAAAAGTAGTCTAATTGCGAGTGTGACAAAACAGCCTTGTAGAAGGGGTCAATTTTTTAATAAGAGAAAACAACCCTGTAAGAGGGGTATATTTATATATATTAGAAAAAAACCCATAATACGGGGATATTTATCAATTGAAGAAAATAACCCCTTAAATAGATTAATTTTATAATATGAGAAAATAACCCCGTAAAAAGGGGTATATTTGTCGATATAAGAAAATAACCCCGTAAAAGGGGTATGTTTGTCGATATAAGAAAATAACTTCGTAAAACGTGTATATTTATGAATTTGAGAAAATAATTCCATAATAGTGCTAATAATTTAATATGAGAAAACGACCCGTAAAAGTGGTATATTTATCAATATAAGAAAATAACCCAATAAAACGTGTTTATTTATAAATATGAGAAAACAAACCCGTAAAAGTAGTGTAATTGCGAGTTTGAGAAAACAGCTTCGTAGAAGGGGTAAAGTTTTTAATATGAGAAAACAGCTTAGTAGAAGGAGTAAATTTTTTAATATGAGAAAACAACCCCGTAATACGGGGATATTTATGAATCAAAGAAAATAACTCCGTAATTGTGGTATATTTTTTAGTATGAGAAAACAACCCCTTAAATGGGTTAATTTTATAATATGAGAAAATAACCCGTAAAAAATGTATATTTGTGGATATAAGAAAATAACCCAGTAATACGTGTATATTTATGAATTTGAGAAAATAAGCCCATAATAGTGCTAAAAATTTAATATGAGAAAACGACCTTGTGAAAATGGTATATTTATCAATATAAGAAAATAATCCCGTAAAACGAGTATATTTATGAATCTGAGAAAACAACCCCGTAAAAATAGTGTAATTGCGAGTCTAAGAAAACAGCCTTATAGAAAGGTTAAATTTTTTAATATGAGAAAACAACCCCGTAATGCATGGATATTTATCAATCAGAAAAAGTAACCCCGTAATTTCGGTATATTTGTTAGAATTAGAAAACAACCCCTTTAATGAGTTAATTTTATAATATGAGAAAATAACTCTATAAAAGGGGTTAGGTTTGTCAATATAAGAAAATAACTCCATAATACATATATATATATGAATTTGAGAAAACAACTCCATAACAGTTCTAATAATTTAATATGAGAAAATGACCCGTAAAAGTGGTACATTTATTAATATAAGAAAATAATCTCGTAAAATACGTGTATATTTATAAATATGAGAAAATAACTCCGCAAAAGTGTAATTGCGGGTCTAAGAAAACAGCCTTATAGAAGGGTAAGTTTTTAATATGAGAAAACAACCCCGTAATATTGTAATAGGGATATATTTATAAATATTAGCCAACAACCCCATAATACATGGATATTTATCCATAGGAGAAAATAACCTCGTAATTTTGGTATATTTGTGAGTATGAAAAAAAAACCCTTTAAATGAGTTAATTTTATAATATAAGAAAACAACCCCGTAAAAGGGGGTATGTTTATCAATATAAGAAATTAACCCCGTAAAACGTGTACATTTAACAATCCCATAATATTGCTTATAATTTGATATGAGAAAACGACCCCGTAAAAAGTGGTAAATTTATCAATATAAGAAAATAACCCCGTAAAGCGTATATATTTATGAATTTGAGAAAACAATCCCGTAAAAGTAGTATAATTGCGAGTCTAAGAAAATAGCCTCGTAGAAGAGTAAATTTTCTAATATGAGAAAACAACCCCGTAAGAGGGATATATTTATAAATATTAGCCAACAACCCCGTAATACGGTGATATTTATCAATCGGAGAAAATAACCTCGTAATTTTAGTATATTTGTGAGTATTAGAAAACAACCTGTTAAATTGATTAATTTTATAATATGAGAAAATAACTTGGTAAAAGGGGTAGATTTGTCAATATAAGAAAATAACCCCATAAAACGTGTATATTTTATGAGTTTGAGAAAACAACCCCATAATTGTGCTAATAATTTAATATGAGGAAATGACCCTGTAAAAGTGGTATAATTATTAATATAAAAATATAATCCCGTAAAACGAGTATATTTATGAATCTGAAAAAATAACCCCATAAAAGTAGTGTAATTTCAAGTCTAAGAAAGCAGAGTTATAGAACTGATAAATTTTTTAATATGAGAAAACAGTCTCGTAGAAGGGGTAAATTTTTTAATATGAAAAAATGACTCTATAAAAGTGGTATATTTATCAATATAAGAAAATAACTCTGTAAAACGTGTATATTTATGAATCTGAGAAAACAATCCCGCAAAATAAGTATAATTGTGAGTCTAAGAAAACAGCCTCGTAGAAGGGTAAATTTTTTAATATGAGAAAACATATTCCTGTAAGATGGATATATTTATTAATATTAGCCAACAACCCCGTAATACGGGGATATTTATCAATCGAAGAAAATAACCTCGTAATTTTAATATATTTGTGAGTATGGAAGAAAAACTCCTTAAATTGGTTAATTTAATAATATGAGAAAACAATCCTATAAAAGGGGTATATTTTTCAATATAAGAAAATAACTCCATAAAACGTGTATATTTATGAATTTGAGAAAATAACCCGATAATAATGCTAATAATTTAATATGAGAAAACGGTCCTATAAAAGTGTTATATTTATCAATATAAGAAAATAACCCCATAGCACGTGTATATTTATGAATCTGAGAAAACAACCCCGTAAAAGGGATATATTTGTAAATATAAGAAAATAACCTCGTAAAACGCATATATATATAAATTTGAGAAAACAGCCCCATAATTATGCTAATAATTTAATATGGGAAAGCGACCCCGTAAAAGTGGTATATTTATCAATATAAGAAAATGATCCCGTAAAATGTGTATATTTATGAATCTGAGATAACAATCTTGTAAAAGTGATGTAATTGCGAGTCTAAGAAAACAACCTCGTAGAAGGGTATATTTTTTAATATGAGAAAATAATCCCGTAAAAGGGATATATGTATAAATATTAGCAAACAACCCCGTAATACGAGGATATTTATCAATCGAAAAAAATAATCCCGTAATTTTGGTATATTTATATTTATCAATATAAGAAAATAACCCTGTAAATCGTGTATATTTATGAATTTGTGAAAACAACCCCATAATACTGATACTAATTTAATATGAGAAAAGGACCTCGTAAAAATGGTATATTTATCAATATATAAAGAATCATTTAATTCGACGGTGAGCTCAGGACCTAGATTGTGGAATGGGTAGGTGTAAGACCGCCTAATCTCGTGGTAAGCCTGACACTCACTAACTTAATTAAATCTCATCTGATATTACTGATGTCACAAGTTATCTTAACTATTACATTCTACATATTTAATTCGGTCTACGAGAAGCATTAGGCAAGACCCGAAACTACAACAATTTATAGTTGATAAGTCTATTATTTCTACTGCAGGAGAATCTAAGATTTTACAAGTCAACATACCAAATCAATTACATCACCCGATAATGAAGGAGTAGAGTTGTTACATAAGAGCCGTGGGAAGACTAACAATCATAGATCTGAAAAACAGTAAAATTGAGACTGTCATTCTCGAGAGCGAGTTAAAATCATATATCCAAAAACAGTTACAAACACTTCAATAACACATTTATTTAATTTGAAATAAATATTAAGTCATGCAAAAATAAACGTGTCATGCCATGCTTATATAAAAATAACTCTCATAAACTACCTAAGCAAAACCCTAATCCTAACACTATACATCTCGACTTTCCCTCATTCTAACAGAACTGGCGCCCCAAAGAGCAAAGCTCGACCAAGGTCCTTAAATCCAGTTCAAACACTTAATTATCATTAACACTCTTAGACTTTCGACTCTCTTACTCCAATAAG